>NC_060214.1:20690000-20887500 GCF_021130785.1 Homalodisca vitripennis
ATGAATTGCGTTTGGATGTGTACTAATAAAATCTTTAAAGCGAGACAAAACTGAAAATCTTAAAAAATACGGCTCTACAATAATTTAAGTTTTGTCAATAAAAAATTTATTAAAACATAATCTTAGTAGTTCATCCCTTACGTCTGTTTGTTCAATTTTCTAATTATTACTATCATATGTATTTCATATGTACAAGATCAAATTTATTTAAATTGCATATATTTGCAGCATTTGAAAAACGAAATTTTAGGTAGATTTATAAGTTTAATCCTGACAGCATAGTGAAAGAAAAATCATTTAGTGTACCTGTTAGCTACTCATTAGTAATACTGATCCAGAAATAATCCTTCACAATAGAACGATTCTACAACTAAAATAGGGCGTTAAGAGTGCTTAAGGTTCAACATTATTCTGACGGAGCTAAATTCAAAATATCCACCAATAACACGGGTGGTAACAGCGCTAAAAAGAAAATTGTTATTTATTTAGAAAATTTAACTCCTACATAAATATAGGACGTAAATAATATGAATCAAACTAATACGTTTTTTCTTTTTTTTAATGAAATACCTAAGTGGCTAAATCAGCTGAGCAGTTTACAATGTAAACCATTGACTTTTGGCTTTAAAAAAACTAAAAACCATTAATGATTAACGATATTTTCAGTTAAATTAAAGAATGGTTTATAAATTACAAAAACCGTCGTCCAAAAGTACCCACTTTTAGCAGAAAACCACCTCGGTATTAAAAACTGGTTTTCTTATCTTTATTCCTTATCTCTTAAAAGGTTTATCAATGTTTCTCGCCGCCCATTTGCGATAAAACGTTGTGACTTGATTCCAGATGATTTTGAAGCACACCATCGCATCAGAATATTAGTGTAGTTCATTATTCCATTATTCGGACTAACATCACCAAAGACATTCTTCTGAGATCCTCACCTTTGTACTTGTAGTGAACTCATCATAAGTCAGGAATCTACCGTGTTATTCCAGAGACCTTTGTTATCTTAGAACAATAACAACACCCGATAGTGACTGAAGTTATTGTGTTGCGCTAAATATTCTAGTGAGTCGCGTCAGATTCAAATCGTAAGCCGCCAAGGACACGGCACTCCCAGTCCACATTTCCATACAGTATTGCCGTTCATCAAATGTGATAGTAGGGAACTAACTGCTCGGAGACAAAGTTGCCACTTTGCTTGACGGTAAAAGTATACCTAAAAGAAAAACAGTGAAGTTACCTTACATTGCAGTACTTTCTAGTCCTCTTTAACGGAAATTTGGGAATCACGGTGAACAATACGAATCCCAAGTACGAAGCATTGAGTAAGAATATTACACCAGGTGTCGCGTGTCCCCCCCCCGCCATAGGACAGTAATGGCTTTTGGACATAGAAAACCTTCATCTACGACCCTAAATGGTGGATTGGGAAGGTAAGATACAATTTTAAATGTAAATGTCCATGATTCATTTTAAAGGCACTTGTAAAAAAAATACCGCAAACAGATCCTTATCACAACTCAGTACAAAATGGCAACTTGACGAAGTTTTCATTTTGAAATGAATACTTTTGTTAACTATCTGCCTATTTTTATTATTAATTATTAACACTAATTTCAAATTTAATTTACATGCGAGATGTACCTGGTATAAAGTAGCATATTTTAATATAACACTATTATATTATATTGCCACTCTCTGACTGAAGTGATTAAGGTCTTCTTTATGATATAAACAGGGCTGTAATTCCAACTAGAACCACAAAAAAAAACAATCTCGAACTAAAACTTTTGACTAATCGATTTTGACAAATAATTGAATAAAAACTATCAAAGTCGTATTCGTATAATCAGTGTAATGCGTATTATGTATATGTTTGATCAAGAACCATTACATAAGTACATTAATATTGGTAGAGTAAGTTAATTAGAGTAAAAATAGACATCCACAGGAATAATAACCATTGCAATCCAAAATGTTCACAGTTTCACGAAAATAAAAAAAATGGGATCAAGAAATATTCATATAGTTTTTTTCTGAATCTGTCACAGCAAAACTGTATACATTCATTATACATAAATAAGAATGATGCTGAAATTCACAACCTATATATTGCATTTTGTAACATGGCTATTGGCTACTACTAATTTAATTTCATTGAATAACATTTTGTTCGTTGTAATATCCACTAGGTTCTGCCATAAATGATTAAAAATCGTTAAAATAGTTGAAAATTTTCAATTTAATTTAGTTTCAGTATTTTACCATTATTAATATTTTCTCTTCCTGTATGGTATGAACGAGTTGACTGGCTAAATTAACTCTTTTATGTACATTTCTCAGGAAGACTATCTTAAGGTGGTGTAGCCGGTTTTTTATTTTCAAAGGAAATTGTAGTCAGAGCCTTCCAAGATACAATTTGTAAATACAGAAAAAATAAAAAAAATACTATTCCACGAGGAGTGGTAGGAATTTGAATTTTGGATCATTTTATGATCAGGTTACAGGTTCAAGATTACGGTTTAAGATCAGTTCAGTTATGATCATTTTACAGTATGTACATGACTGGATGTAGTGGCATGTTTTATTTGTACAAACCTTAAATACATTTAATTTTCATAACTATATTTAATTTCAAAATATAACCATAACCAACTCCATTACGTTGGAAATTAATAAAAAAAGACATGTCGCTTCGCTTAAACATTTCTAATTTTTTATCTTCATCTGTTTTTATTTTTGAAAATTAATAAAGTTCTAAATTTATTACTAAAAATGCCTGTAACTCCCCATTGAGAAATAAAAATTACATTTTTTGTCTTCAGAGAAGTTATCTTAAAGAGCTATGAATTAAAATTTAAAAATGTCTCAACGAAAAATCGATTGAACCATCTTAATATTGTATGTGAAGAGTTCCAACATTGATTTCCAAGCAAATGGCATTTACATTGTAATCATGACTACTCTGCAATTTGGGTAAGTTTTTAGTGCTTATGCCTTTATTAATTTCTTATCTTGCTGGAGATTATTACCTATGTGGAGATTATTGAATAATGCTTATAAAGTACTCTGCTTGCTGCGAACTTCCAGTACCTTTATTTTATTTCTCCATGTTCGCTGTTTTGTCTATCACAGAGTAATGATATTATATTATGATATTATATTATTTCTCTACGGTTTGATGCATGAAGTTTCACCCAAAGGTCTAAAATTGAGTTAATCAATAATACATGAAAGGATAATAGGATTAGGACATTTGCCATCTTCATATGTCACAAAATGTGTAACACAACGTTTCGATAATTGAAAATCGTTGTCCTTTAAACCTTTCCATCGTCAATGAGAAACAACAGTACATATTGCGTACTAAATATCACAAAATGTGTAACACAAAGTTTCGATAATTGAAAATCGTTGTCCTTTAAACCTTTCCATCGTCAATGAGAAACAACAGTACATATTACGTACTAAATATCACAAAATGTGTAACACAACGTTTCGATAATTGAAACTCGTTGTCCTTTAAACCTTTCCATCGTCAATGAGAAACAACAGTACATATTGCGTACTAAATATCACAAAATGTGTCACACAACGTTTCGATAATTGAAACTCGTTGTCCTTTAAAGCTTTCCATCGTCAATGAGAAACAACAGTACATATTACGTACTAAATATCACAAAATGTGTAACACAACGTTTCGATAATTGAAACTCGTTGTCCTTTAAACCTTTCCATCGTCAATGAGAAACAACAGTACATATTGCGTACTAAATATCACAAAATGTGTCACACAACGTTTCGATAATTGAAACTCGTTGTCCTTTAAACCTTTCCATCGTCAATGAGAAACAACAGTACATATTACGTACTAAATATCACAAAATGTGTAACACAACGTTTCGATAATTGAAACTCGTTGTCCTTTAAACCTTTCCATCGTCAATGAGAAACAACAGTACATATTGCGTACTAAATATCACAAAATGTGTAACACAACGTTTCGATAATTGAAACTCGTTGTCCTTTAAACCTTTCCATCGTCAATGAGAAACAACAGTACATATTGCGTACTAAATATCACAAAATGTGTAACACAACGTTTCGATAATTGAAACTCGTTGTCCTTTAAACCTTTCCATCGTCAATGAGAAACAACAGTACATATTGCGTATTAAATATCACAAAATGTGTAACACAACGTTTCGATAATTGAAACTCGTTGTCCTTTAAACCTTTCGATCGTCAATGAGAAACAACAGTACATATTGCGTACTAAATATCACAAAATGTGTAACACAACGTTTCGATAATTGAAACTCGTTGTCCTTTAAACCTTTCGATCGTCAATGAGAAACAACAGTACATATTGCGTACTAAATATCACAAAATGTGTAACACAACGTTTCGATAATTGAAACTCGTTGTCCTTTAAACCTTTCGATCGTCAATGAGAAACAACAGTACATATTACGTACTAAATATCACAAAATGTGTAACACAAAGTTTCGATAGTTGAAACTCGTTGCCCTTTAAACCTTTCCATCGTTAATGAGAAACAACAGTACATATTGCGTACTAAATATCACAAAATATCATTAATCTTATTAAACTCACTGAAATGATACTTATAAGTTCTCAGTTCTTGACAATATTTGACTAAATTTAGTAAAATTGCAGAAGTTTTACAAAACTGCACGGAATTGGTTTGAAAAATCACAAAACCCAACATTAGCACGTTTTCTATCCACACCGAACAATCAACGCTTACAAACCTTCAGTCACTATTTTCATAATTGTTTCTGCGATGAATCTATTGAAGATTCCCCATAAATCCGAGGCTGAGGCTTGCGGCTTATCAACAGGTCTATTAAATTATTGATAGGCCATCACTGATCTGGCCTTGAGTAAATCCATTCAAATGATTCAACCTCCAATTTTACTGTATGGATGTGATAAAGTTGATTCAATCTGTCAGTCCACTGTTAGTGAACCATTTACGAAGTCAAGGGAACATGTGGAGACCGTCACTTATGAAGCTATCGCGATCTGTCGGGTACGCCTTAAGTGGTTGGCATTTCATTAAGAATCTCAAGTACGGCTATTTATGTTCAATGAAAATCATAACCAGAAAAGGAAAAATGACAATGACATTTTATTTTGTATAATAAGCGACAATAAACTTGGAAGAGACTAGCTTGTCTTCTGCATGGTTTCTGTATTTTCGTAACTACTATTACTTTATACTCATTCCACTTTCGTCATACATTTGACGCATCTAAGTACTCGAAAATGAGCCAGTTGTAGTAGCCTTATAATCATGTAAAATAGGTAGTATCGTTATCTAAATCTTTATCACCGAGCGTGCACAGATGCACTGTTATCTCTGTTTACTGTCGGAGTTGGTTTATTTTGGGAAATTCCTTTACTGTTTACAATCGACTTTTGATTAGGATAGGTTAGGTTTGGTCGCTATGGCTTATTGAATTAGTTTTAGTTCGGCATCAACAAAGTATAGCGATTTCTTCTGCCTTGTAAGTAAATTATAAATACATAAGTAAGTACGTAAGTCATACACATTCTAGGTAGTTTAAAGTTTCGGCCAAAATGATGAGGTATCAGGCTACATCTTTTGTGTCCTCCAGTTAATTTAATACAGTCCCAAAAGGCGCCAAAAACTCACTTCCCAACGTATTAGGGGGCCTCGGACATCTAGTTTTGGGCCTGATGTCATTTGCTGCAAAAAGTAAAGGAAACAGCGTGGGCGCGAATATCCATCCCTGTGGTACTCCAGATGTTCTTATCAGCTGGTCCAGAGGCGTTCATCATCACGAAGAGGCGCCATTCCACCAGACATATGGACTAGTTAACATTCCACAGATTATTCCCCCACTCACTCACTCAATTACTTAATCTGGCTTTTTGTACAGTCTTTAGCGCAACAATGGATTAGTTAATTTGTATCATGGTCATGCTGTGTGTGCTCGAATTCAGTGGCGGATGAATTCCTTTCCGATTAGATCAATCGTTATTTTGCTACAGTACTTAGACGTTCAATCGGTGGTGTATATAGATAATAGAAGCCTTGAACAATCGATATGAGCAGTACAACCATATCGATATAATTAATTCCACGCATCGATTGATACAATTAGATTTTCTAATACTAATATTAAAATTTTTAATCTAACGTGTAGGGGTGATCCACATAACAACACGAAATAAAATAGTGCTTATTATGACTTTAGGCTACTACTTACGTTTGGGGCAGACTACTATATGTAGAGGTTTAAAATGTCTCTGTTATTCCACACGTCAAGGTTAAATCGGTATACTTCGATATAAGGAGGTCCACCTCAACCAAACTACAGTAATAACGTAGGCTTGATTATGAATATTTTGTCCGGAAGCGTGAAGTAAGAAATTATAAGAAATATTGTACATAAATTTAAATAATATGTTTTTATCAGAACGGAAACTACTGAAGTATAAATGAGAAAATTAAATGATAATTTAAAAAGTTATAAACAAATATAGATTTGTATTAACAAACTTAAATTCTCACGAATCACGGCAACGACCAAATCAAACTGAGGTGAAGTGCTGATTCAAGTGTAGAAGAGGTTAAAGTCTGGACATGAAAAATACGTTACTGAAATTCGGTCTGTTACAATAAAAAGTAATAGTAGGCAAAATTAAAGACGAAAATTCGATATATTGAGATTATTTACGTTAAAATCTAGGTAAAATTAACATTGAAGTAAACAGCACATTCAAGGAATGACAAAACTTCGATTTATCAAGGAATTCGATATATTGAGGTTCAACCGTATCGCTTGAATAGAACTTTAAGGCCAACCTATATAATAGTCCATTAACAGATTATTTTGGTCGATTAAAAATTTTACTTTAAAACAATTAAGTAAAACAGAGTAGAAGTACGCCCACTCTGTGCGGTGTAATAGAGTTTCGCTGTGTCATGCAACATTTTAAATTTATAACTCATTTCTTTAGCCTACTTTGTCGAACAGACATAATTTAAATTATTCCAACCCCTGAAGTGAAAGGCTTCGCTAATGCTCATTAAATGTCAATAAACTAAAATCATGTCAGTGTCTAATATAGAGCTATGCATTTAACAAAAAGGAACAACCTTTAAAAATTTGGGGATGTAAAACTAAAGTAGAGAAATGCACACAGTGCGCAAATGTTTGACTGGAAAACAAATTTTAATGTGTGCAACAAAACAAAATGGCAAGTAAGCATTTGTAGAAGACAAATCGTGACAAGGAGTCCACAATAAAGTAAACACGGGTATAAAGAGTGGTCTTCATGAGTGGTATGCACTCGCCTTGGCAGAGATCCACGCCTCTATTCCTGAACTCTTAGGCTTTAGCTGCAAGTAGGTTTAAGCTTATGATTTTTAAAAGCAAACTCACCAGTTCTTTATTACAATCACAGCCCTTTGAGTTTCTACTAAAATTATCATCATAAAAGTTTTGAATGGCACGGAAGAGGAATGCTTCGTATGTTATCATTTCAAAATTTCTTATAATATCATTTGGCATTATTATGGTGACTTACGGTGTTGAAATTAGGGGTAGAACTCAATCTCAATTACATAAACAGGGTGTTCACAAATGGGTGTCACTAACTTCTGTGGCTGATTGTACTCATCGTTTGAAGCAAAACATGTCTATAAACATAGGTCGAGAAATGTCTCGTTTATCCGTTAGCCGCCATTTTTGTATTTTTTATATTAAAAAAACGACTTAAACTATCTAAAACTACTTAAACTAAATAAACAAAATTTGGAACATAGGTTTGAATAGATAAAAGGGGGTAAAATAATAGTGTTATGTTCTTTAAAATTAACAAAATGGCGTCTTTGAAAAATTTTAAAGTTAAATAACAAAAAAAATCAGTGTAGTAAAAAATGACAACACACCTACTATTTTGAAATTTCATTATAATTTCAATGGTACTGTTTCAACGAAATCCGCCAATGCATAAGCGAGCACGATCGAATTAAAAACAGGCTTGCAGAACAACGGAAACAGGCAACATGTTTATTATAACTGTTTACAAAGGTTATACAATTCCAACGATCATTTTTCCAACGAAATCCGTCCGATTCAAGTGATTTATATGTTCTTTGCATTTTTGTTCCACAGTTTATTTTGCCTTGTTTCCCAATACATACACACACAGACCTGAGAAGCCTATTTCTAATAAAAAAAATACTAAGATGGGTTTAAAACAGTCTTTAAATGTATGATACAAGTTAGATCTAATTCTTAATATTTGCTAAAATATGTAAAGTTAAAAGTACATTAACGGTGACACTAATTTAGGTGTCATTTTCCTTATAAACTGAACAATATTTTAATATATTATAGAACATTCAGAGCTGGAATCGGTACATTCCAGCAAACTTTCATCTAGCTTAGTTCTTGCCGACTGCTTCAAAGGGAGAATATTTTGCAATGTAGGTGAGTTTCTAGATGAGCTTCTTTCACCTAACCGCTGAAATTTAAAGACAGCGTGATAACTAATAGTTAGTAATTTACAATCTATAAATTTAAACAAATTGAAAATAGTGGTTAAATTAAATAAACATATGGTTGTGCTGTCATAAAACAATATTTACACAGAACAGTTAATCAACATTTGAAAGGCTATAAATGCCACAGCTTTAGAGGCCAAGCTGGGATTTCGCTAACTTAAATATGGAGAGATTTTCTAAAAAAGAATAGGCCTAAGAATGAACCCTACATATTTTTATGTAAAATTTCAGTATAATCGATAGAATTGTTTAAGCGTGAAAGCAAAACAAACAAAATCACTTTCACATTTGTCATATTATTAGTTTTTTTCTTTTTTTTAGCCTTATATCTTGCGGTGCAAAAGATACCGAATTTAAAATCAACCTGTGCACCTGGAAATATTTTGAGACCACTCTAAAAATATAATGCCACTGGCGCAGTCCGCAAAAACTATAGTTCCACTGGACCGATGAATCAAATACTACAGGGAGATGATGGATATTCCGATGCGATCTAAATGGCTTAGGCGGGAATCAATATCGCCAAGGAGCCGCATATTGAATATAACAATTTGCCCATAAAGATATAGAAAAACATGGGCACACCGGCCGGGATTGTGAGGTAGCCCGGAGGTGAACTGTTTGCAACCAATTATTATCTCCCTACCAACCCGTAAATATGAATTAAAGATAACTACACGCTTATAAATAATACGGAACCTTGGGGTAACAAACTTCCTTTTTTCAATATGGCGCTTTCTACTTCTTTGTACTATTTTAGAACTTTGCATGTAGAGCGGAAAATTCCATGAAGGCAATATATGTCTGCATAACACAATTTTAAATTTGAATCGAATACCAAATTTTAGGCTTATCAGTTGTGTTGTACAAAGTAAAAATTGAAGATCTCTTGGGAACTTCAAAAATGTTGAATTGCTTGTCTAATACATGGTTTGTGCTGACCTTTCGTGTCTCGTGGAAAATAATAAGCGGCGTAATTAAAATAAAATCAGATTTTTATTGCCGAAACATTTTACAACTCATGGCAAAGGTCGACTTTTTACTCGCTAAAATTTTATCATACACACCACAAGAAATCTCATTCACACATAAAATCTTTCAGTCAGTATTTTTAATTGGTGGTCTCCCAATCATATGCCAAAAACTCGTCAACATTATACAATGCATTTTAGTCTAAACAGCGTTACAAACGAGCTTTTAACACATTGGGCGTTGGAGCGTTTTTGATTGAATCTGGTGATTTGTTGTCGAAATAAACACCTGCCTGTGAAGGCATGCGTTCATAAACCACCGTTCTGTGCCTACCAGTTCGATAGTTATCTCTGCCTCTAATCTCATACGCATGTATCTCGGCCAATCGTCATGGTAAATTTAGACATACAAATCAGAATTGTTTCCAAGATATAGAGACTGTGCAGCGTCAACAGTTGCAAATTTTTGAAGGCTTCCTTGCACGACTCTCAGAATTTTAACTGAGCGATAATGCGGATCGCTTGTTTTTGGAGCTTGAACACTCTTGTGAATTGATTGTTGCACAAGCTCTTCACAACAAGCGAAACGACCTCGAGTTTAACCTCATAAAGCAATGTTAAACCTCACTCACCTTTATTCACATTCACTGGCAACATCTCTTGTTCAGAGACTGTTTTCTATACACGCTAAAAGTTTTCAGCACACCAGATGAGTTTCAATATTTTTCTTAGCAGTGAGTGTGTTCATATTTAAGTCCTTATATTGAGTCGTACAATTGTAGGAGAAGACACGCTTTACAAATTTAATTAATATGCATCCAAATGGTTGTTGTTATTTATATTTAAAACATTTATAATATTTATATTGAAGGAGTCCAAACAAGTATTTTAATGGGAATGGTGAATATTTTACATCGACATCTCAATCCGTTTGGAATATATCCAGGCGTATTTCCACCCTGTACATAGGCTTAACATTGTTGTTTTGGAGTTAAAATCAAGATATCCACCAGGACGTACAGTGACTATATCAGTTTATACAGTTATTAGTTATTTTATATTATATTCAATATGAGTACCTACAAAATTCATTTTCGAATGATTTTTTGTGCATAAGCCTAAAACATATTCATGCTATCTAAACAATACTGTTCTTGAACTTTGAAAAGTTATTGAAAAATAATGGTGTTTTCATATTAGAAATTGATTTTTAAAATATAAAAAAGTTTTTTTAAACCTTGAAGACCCATTGTAATGATTTACTCCAGTTCACCGTCCGCTTAGTGCAGTGTCTGGAACCTGACTGTCACAGAATTGACTGCTGGAATCTGGAGTCTTGTTGGTCCGAAGAGATCAACAAAAGGTAAGACGTAAAGATGTTCATTTTGAGCTTTTTAAATCAAACGAACACGACTCCATACTCCAGGAGTCAGACTCCAGACGCTGCAACTGGAGCTACACTACAACGTTCACACTGATTCAACTCTTTCCACCACGGCTATGTTAATTATAATGATGTTGGTCTGATGATCAGAGTTTATGAGCAGTGCGTAACCGGAAGCTGCTTCGAGCAAATACCGAACGCACCATTTTATTGGCTACTCGTGTTCCTTCTAGAATTATTATTATTAGAGTATTTAATTCTAATAATACAGACTTGGTCATCTAATACAGGTGTATTGATTTATTAATCGGTAATCCTGGTAAATGCATCTCTTTCCGTGATCTTCGATGTCTCTTCCAATACCAATGTAGGAGTACACCACACCACTTGTCACGCGGACAAACGCAAATGAAATTTTACCGTCCTCTCGAGTAATAGGCTTCACTAGCGCTCAGCCAGTACTGTTTAATCATAGACAAGACTAAACTGTTTTTCTTTAAAAATAAATTATTTTCGTTGGATTTGAATGAAAAACAGGATCTTACACGTGTCTTACTTGTATAAGCCTGTGTAATACTCAATGTATATTACTGACGGTTGTTTCATTATTTTATATATGAAGGTATTAATTTTCATTTTTTATTAAATGGTGAACTATGTTAAAATTTTGAAACTAACATGCTATGTTGCTAATCAATTACCAAAATGTCAAAAAAAGTAATTTTTAGACTGATCTTGTCTGACAATTTCTGTTTTACTAAACAGCTGATTGCGACTCTGTGTGTAGTTAAATAAATACCAGTCAGGTTTACCAACTATTTCAGTTAGTAGGATAAAAATTCCCTTCATACAACCGTATAAAACACGGGTTTTTATGAAATTGGTATGATGAAAACTACGAGTCAAGTACATATAAGGTATTTTTGAAATAAGAAGAAATCTACTATGCTTTGACTAATTAAAAATACATAATTGCATTAACAAATATTGTAATCACAATATTTTAACCCTTTGAGGGCCAGGGATCTCGCTACGAAACTGTAAAAACACGCTTCAGTGCCGGAGTTTCAATTTCTATTTCAATTGTAGTACTTCTATAACTTATACCATACTGTCAGATATCATACCACAAAGGACAATACATGAACTAAACTAACCTTTTCAACCATTATTTCTACTTTTTAAAGCTGTTAGGTGACGTAAACAATTAACTAAAAATACAACACTTTCTCAGTGATCGCGATTGCGGTGTTGTGACGAGTAGCGGGGCTTTTTTAAGTTACATAATTGTGCGCTTTTTGTAATTTAAAATGTTTCTAAGTTATACTAGATATTAAAATTAATAAAAAAAGTGATGGCAAACACTTCCGAGTGTCCACAAAGGCAGTGTTGTAGAGTTTGTTAGAAAATTTCCTGAATAAGGTTATGTTTATGTTTCGAGTTTCGTTTTAGTAATTATTGTTATATTACACATGATTTTGCGTTGTTTTAAATGGCCTTTGTCATCAAAGTATTAAAGTTTCAAAAATAATTTTAAAAAAGCTTCTTATGGTGAAAAATAAACTTTAACTGAATATTTTCCAAAACCCTGTGCTTTTTAGCAATACAAACCTCTAGCTTTTGAATAATTTTTATATTGTGTTTGTTGTACAATATTAGGTTATTACACATGAATTTACGGTGCTTTTAAATGCGCTTTATCTTAAAAGAATAACAATTTAAAAATACATTTTTCTTACATTAAACTTAATTACTTTAACCTAAACTGGATTTTTACTTTGTTTCCTTAGAAAAGTCACTGTCTAAAGTTATTTTAAATTATATAAACATCTTATTTTTATATATTTTCTGATGGACAATTCATTTACCTTCCAAACGAATTAAAAAGGAGTTTTTAATGATCAAAAATAAATGTTTAGTAATTTTCTTTTCTGTAACATTGCGTTTTAGTACAAATAATCTTTAGCAATTAACTATTTATAAAAATGTTGTTTATGGTACACAATACAATAACAATGTTACAATCTTGCGATAACCACGGTACCCGCTACACTGCGCCATTGGCAGATTATTTCCCTATAGTTATTTTCAGACCGTTAATAGAAAATATTGACGGTTATTAACCATCCAAGGCGCATTCAATATTCATCTTTAACTACTTGTTTATTTAAACGTTACTCATAGAACATATGTAAAAGTCCTCCCCCCTATTAACTTTCTTATGAATAGAGATGGGAGTATTTAATTTGGGAGGTGTTTATATGACCAACTGAGAATGTTTTCGACGAAGGAAACTAATTGACCACCCCCCCCCCCCCACAAGTGGGGTATTTTGGGGTAAGTCAAAATTTTTAAATAGGACACTTTAATTACACCTAGCAAGTGACACTTTGTTTTAAAAGTATTATAAAAAGAATATACATGGCACAAACTAGTCTCTAATGTTAAATTCACCCCAGCTACTGTGTCAAAATGGTGTGATTGTGTCTCACATACTACCTGGTAAACAATAAGAGATGATATGGCAAATCAGCTATTGGTATTCCCAGGACTTCCCTATGGGCTTTGGTCAGACAAAACGAAAGCTAGTAATTGCTGCGTTAATCATGGTCGACGATGTTTGCTGATTCTTGTAATAACTTGTTTTATAATTTTGTCTCATAAGTTCTCAAAATAACTAGTGAGTGAATGTTTTATCTGCCTTACAATAACTTTCAATGCAATGTAAACTGTGGGGGTTTGAAAGATATCCAAACTTTAAGTGGCCACTAAATTTAACACACAACATTAGTAAGCCCTAGTTTGCGACAATACCTAAGGCGTTACTTGCTACGGGTTCCTATTTTAAAGATTTGAAGATTTTTGGGGAGGGGGCTGTCAAAAAGTTTCTTACGTCGAAAACATCTTCAGTCGAAAGATCTTCCACAGTAAATCACTCCATCTCTCACTCTATTCATAAGAAAGTTAATAAGTTACTTTTATGACGGTACCTATAAATCGATCACAACCTACAATTTATGTTTTAGACTCTGAGCCATCCGTGACAGGAACTTCTGGATTGTTTACATATAACTCATAATACTGAATCGCTTGTACGATTTCGAAGTCGCTCAATTCGCTTGAATGACGAAGGTATCCGATTCCCCGGGTTGTTATTTCGAGCTTGACGTTTATTCCTAAGACTCATTCATTGTAGTAAAACTATTTCTGCTCGGAGCCGCAAGAACCGGAGGTCAAGTGTAGGCCGAAGGCTAAAGTTCTGAAAATGTGCCAAAGGTCACGCGGTTATAACAATTTATGGCTGGTCAGACGAGACTCGACCTAAACAATTCCCGAAGAATGGTCTACACTAATTTGTTTGTGGCCTATTCTCCTCAGAAGCGAGATAGTCGTGGTGATTTTATGGCTTGGAAGATTCTCTGTTGTGACGTGGATAAGAAGAGTCAAGAGACGAAGTTCAGTTCGTTAGGGAACTTTATTTCACCTCACAAACGATCAAAAATTTCGATATATTTGACTTTAAGAAACCGTAAAAATAACTGTTCCTGTGAGTTATTTTAATTTTGGAATTTAAAAGTTAGATTTGAAATAAAACAAAATATCTTCGACGATTGTAGAATTTTAAACACTGCTTTAATATTAGCCACAATAGATTTAGAAATTATTGCTTTTTAACTATTAACACATATAATATGATTTTCTTACTACCAATTACGTTTGAAAACAATGGGTTTTCTCACATTAGAAATGGCACAAATGGCCATTTTGAGAGCGTAACTACTAGTAGTACGCAAGTAAAGTACTCTCGGAATTGCTGATTCAAAGTATTTTATGTTAACAATTTGCTTATTAATAATAATTGGAACAATACAACGATAGTCTAAATATAAACACTAAAATATAAACAATAATAATCATTGTAATAACCACATGCCACCACTCCAGTCAAATCTTACGGATTAAACATTATTCTGTCATTCCTTATTCATTTCCTTTGACGAAGGATTACAATTATTGCTATGATAATGTCAGCATACGAAAATTAAACAATATAAATACATTAAAAAGACACTCATTTCATAATTAATAATAAAGAGGGCCTGTTTTAATTGACAAAATCCAAATTAATAAAATTCAAGATAAACCACATCCGCCATGACTTCTGATTCATGCCACTTTGGAAGAAGGTGAGGATATGTTTTTTATTTTATCAATCCATTCGAGTCAGAGCGGCTAGGTAAGGACTTTGGTCTTCTTCGTCATGTTCTTACAAAAAACATTGGGGACTCTACTCACTCCAACAACCATCCACCGCATCCATACTGGACTTTCCGCCACCTCTGTACCTCAACACGGGCAATCTGCTGTTAGTGTTGTGGCTCTCCTGAAAATCCACCGGGTTGCCCAGATGTGACAGTTTTATGCTGTACCTTCGATTACTTAACAGTCTGAGACAAGTTATTTCAACTAATGAAAAAATGGTTACCAATGAAATGTTGTGGTTGCTATTACCTTTACGATTAAAATAGGTTATGACTTTGAAAAAAAGATCTACGCTTCACCAAACAGAACTGTTTTGTCTGCCACACAAATCCCCCCTCGCTCCACCACCAAGTCAAACACTTCTTCTTCTTCTGAGCGGCGGCCTATTGCATTGCACTTAAGCCTCAGAGTAAAAGGCTTTCTACTAGCAGGTATAAAACAGCCAAAAGTGAACTTTCCTGGAGACTGCAGAGCAATCACAGCTAATCAGGTGTTGTTGCCGTTCTCTTCAAATCCTGTCTTAAATCAAAATAGAAACAGCACTGGAAAAGATACACCATTTTCTACTTGGCATGCTCTCCGAAAAATACAGGTGTATTGTCTATAGCAACAACACGGTACACCCTTGGCAACATCTTCAAAATCTAATTTTATCTTTCATCACGTTCTCTGCAATGTTCATCAAAAACAAGATATGGCTTGAACTGTAAGAGTTGAGGATTGAGTGACAGGGATGAGGGACGAAGCGGAACGGATTGTGACAGATCACTCACTGTCTAGGACACAGAGCAGACATGTTTGAACAAGACAGAACTGCGAGCAATGCAGTGGCTTGTGCAGGCGTTATCTGCTCTGCTTGAATAGCTCCACATGTGCTACTAGCGTCGATCTTCTGTCAATCGCAGTACACGATTGTACAGTTGGTTCACAGAGCTGCAGATATGGAATAGTTCTTTCCTGAAGATCTATTTAGAATATACTTACACCTTTCCGGGTTTATGGATATGGAGAATGTGCCCAAAGTTATTATGCAAAAGATACCGCATTATTATCGTGCATGATTAGTTCTTTTTCAACTTTTTTTAAGGAAATTCAGGTCAAAACTCAAGGTAAGATGCCAATAGCCCAGTGTAACGGTGTTTAAAAGGTATCAAAGTGGAATGTGCTGGTTTTTTCAAAATTGATGAACATTTAACTAAAAATATAAGATAATCAAAAAAGTTACACTACCACTTTTCACTTGAAAACACCATTAAAAAAACTACATTTCCAAAAAAAATAAGAACATTGCTTTTATTATTCCATCAGGAGTGGTAGGAATTTGAAGCAGAATTTGGGAATTTCATAATCAGTAGTATTGAAAGTAATGGTACTAAAATTTTTTCTCGTAATTTATTCAAGTCACTCCTTGGGACTACAGTTACTAACTCATTTACAGTATTTCGTTTTTTTATTTTTAGCAATTTTTATTTGTGCATGATTTATACAATATCTAATCCAATTGCCTGTAATTCCCCTAAGGGTGATAAAACTTTATATTTTCCTGTGATAAAGAAAGTTATCAGTGAGATGAATTTGAGAGAAAAACATGCTTCACCAACAAAGTACAAAAACCATTCATATCCTTTATATTATATAATACAGCTGAGAATACAGGCAAATTCTTTTGTAAAAAAATGTTTTTTCTGTAATATTTCCTTAAAAAACTTTTTTAATATATTTTTTGTCAATAAGAAATATAGTTTTTGTTTAAAAAAATGTAATTTCTATAAGACATAATTAATTCAAAACCACGCCATCCCTTAAATAATAGTTTATACATACCCCGAAAAATGTATTTTTATCTTCAATCGGTTTTACTTAATTATTATAGGATGGTGAAGTTCGTTTTCTGTTTTTACTATCTACAGGGTAGGTTTATCCTAAAGGGCTGTTTATCTGAATTAAAAAAATAACAAAAATAACTGATAGAATAACCGTGAGTTACTGATAACATATAACCTTTTCCTTTACACATAACATGGCTATGGTAGGAAGCTTTGATTCAATGTGAATTTTGAGTTAAACTTCAGTTCCTCTGAGCACTTTATGAGACAATGAGAATACCACTTCACCTACAGTTTGTAGTCTCTGACGTCGAAACGATGTAGAGGTTCTTCGTCACCGACCTTTTTGGATCCCTTCAGACGAACATGACTCCAGAAATTCCCATAACTCAGCCTTACAGAAATCGTCATAGGGTTCAAAGACTCTTTACTGTTCACCAAAGCTGATATACACGGTTTATCTCTCCTGGAATAGGCATTATCTTATCTGCATATATCGCATGACAGTGCATGGGTAAATATTTACGTTGCACTTTACAACCGGTGGGTGGAAACTGCGTCTTTCCTACATACAACCTACTTATGTCATTGTTTAATATTAGTGTACCTATTTGTCCAGTACGGAATATCGATAAGTTATGCTGATAAGCCTTACCAGATGATTTTCCAGATCAACATGAACAAGAAAATGCCAAAAAAGGTATCGTCAAATCCTGCCTAGTGTATCGTTTGTCTATTACTCGTAATTTTAAATCCGATACATGTATCGAATATTTTGCAATAGAGTTCTTTTGTAAAACTGTTAAGAGTAATAAAAAGGCCATAATACAAAATTGTACTTCAGATTTCATAATTTGAATCATAAAGTGTCAAAGCTATAGTAATTAATAACTACATTTTTCATGTAGGAATCAACTTCTACAGGAATAAAATCATGAAGGGCTAAAAGAATATCATTTCTATCTGCACAATAACGCGTAATAGAACTGACCTATAGACATAACGTAGCTATGGTGGGAAGGGTTGATTCAATGCGAATACAAGTTTAGCTCTATTTCAACTTCCTCTTAGGTACAGCGTTTAAATCTGACGTCACGGACAACCAAAAAAAGTCCATGACGAAAAAGTTCATAACGAGCTCTTTGCATAGTTTCGACGTCAGATGCACCTAGAGTAGACTATGGACAGTTCTGTATCGTTTACCCAAGACTATGACCACAGAGTAATAAGGTATATACCTTATTACTCTGTGCTATGACAGTGTCAGATTTCAGACGCTGCGTTGAACTGACATTGACCTAAAAACTGCATAAAGATTCATTTCTGTATGCGAAATATTGAGTTCGATGATGGTGCATGTCACTCCATGGGATTTGGCTGAGCGTTAGTGAAAGTTTTATATTGGGAAAACACGATGGCAATTCATAAAAAAACTTTGTAAATTAATATTAAATTTTAACAAGTGACAAATTAACACGTGTACTATAATGACATGAGTGA
This sequence comes from Homalodisca vitripennis, assembly GCF_021130785.1. Classification (NCBI taxonomy): domain Eukaryota; kingdom Metazoa; phylum Arthropoda; class Insecta; order Hemiptera; family Cicadellidae; genus Homalodisca; species Homalodisca vitripennis. The sequence continues at coordinate 20,708,514 of NC_060214.1, forward strand.
AAGCGATAACATTTCTATGCTACCTCAGCAAAGAATAATAAATTCGACACGTAGTGTGGCGTACACCTATCTTGTAATTAGGTGATGAGTTACCATGTAAACAATATAACTTTTAAGTGATAAATGTTAAGTAATTTTCCATTGTTATTTTTGTCTTAGTAAAATAAACTTAGTCGATATAAATAGGGTATTTTAACACTGCAATAACTATTTAAATACATTTCCAAACAACTTTCTATATTTGAGTCAAACTTTTCTAATGCCACAATTTTGAGACATTCTTTCAAAAATAAAGGTATCAATTTACAATAACGTGACCATGGAAAGGTATGTTCATTTTTTTCCTGAAAACTACAATTTTTCCTGAAAACAATAGTGAAGAAAAAATTCGTCGGCAACGAAAATCAAAGGAGTTACGATTTTTTTAAATCCTCTGAAAACTCTGTTTTTGACAGTACCTCTGGCAATTTTACTGAAATGATGCTGACTAGTACGTTAATCCTGTCAACGATGCCTGCCCGCTGCGCAGTGCTGCGCACTGCTTGCTCTTTTAGAAAAAAAAATTAACTCGAGCTTGCAAAAGTCGAATCCCAGATCACGGGATGCCCCTGCTCCTTAACCCTCCAAGTGTTGTTCGACAAAATTTTGTCGGTTATTTTCCATCCTTAACGCAATAATGCCCGAAAGGCATCAATATAATACAATAATATACTTTCCCCCCAGTTTATATGCACCTGTGATAATAATACTTGGCTATAAATGCCCAACCCATGAAAAAAAGTCCATTTTCCATGGTCACGCTATTGTAAATAAATACCAAAATAAATATTGATTAGACTTTTAACATTTTATAGGTTTAAATCCGGTCACGAATTTGATTTACAGATACATATGTTGGAGAAAGTACAGAGCAATTTAGGGCCACACCATAAATAAAATTCCTTTTTAGTACCAGCTAACAAGTAATCTGGTAAAGTTTATCGTTAAGTTTATGGACACCTGTATAAATCAGTATTTTACTACTGACAGTTGATGAACAGGGAAGTTGGAATCTAACTGCCATTTTAAACTTTACATGGGTAATGTAGTTATTTTCTCGAGTAACAGCACAGCGAAATTCACCATTCATAATTTTAGTTATTACTATTCAATTTCGGTGGCAAATTCGATATACACTTTCGATATACAGCCTTTATATCGATAATGTTGTTGCAATAATATAAATAACAAAAGTAACATCAATCTACATGCATGTTAATCGACGTAAACTTACAATTAAAAAAAAAAAAACTTTATTGACATTTTCCATTGTTTAGTGATACAAAAAGTCAGTAGTACTACGTTTTGGTATCTGCAATCTAATCTCTTTCTCAGTTGTATAACTAATCCAACACATTTCTACGTTAAAATAGACTAATCATATCGAAGGATTATGCATATGTCAGAAATCACAATAGATTAGGTATAGAGATTCAGCTTTCTTTCAAAGGAATTTATTTTGCATTTTGCATATTTTACACTTTATTTTTCCTCTTGGCACAAAAAGTAACAAATACTTTTCATTCAGTAATTTGAACCAAAATGTTATGGAAAGCCGTGTCTAAGGGTGTCTAAGGGTCTAAGGGCACCACTTCGGATTTACCCTAGAAGTGCACAAGGGTGTCCTCTAGTTATTAAAGGCACTGAGAGACATGAAAAAACTTTACTAACCGTAACATACTAAAGATAACCTAAACCGGAAAAAGTGATAAAAATACATAGCACAATGTATATAACTCATTAAAGTTATTGCAATATTATTGTGAAAGAAATGTTACAATTGATAAACCTTTATGCTTTAACCCTTGTAACCACAATATATCTAATAGATGTTTTAACATACAGGACACTGTTTTAAGGTTATCTGCTGCCTGTGGTGCAGAATTAAACAGACTACAACATTAACTCTGTAACCTCACTAAGTTATTGCTACTAGAATAACTAGTAATAACTAAAAATATACTATAAATGGGTTAATTAGTACATTAACCCATATAACCTGAATATCTACTATTCAACACGACGAACTAGTAAAGTTCAGTTTATGCGATAAGAGAATATATTCAATATTCCCGTCGTGAGTTTAGATAAGCAAGATAAGCGAAGAAGAAAGTTAGAGAACTGATAATTCACGTGATTTTGAACGCTTTCGTAGATAACATTGTATAATTGTATTGTGCAAGGAATGTTTACGTTTGTATAGATGACTATTGTATAACTCGAAGCTTGGTTTGTCGAAAACAAAGGGCAGTAATATTAGTATTATTGTCTGAAAATTAAAATATCAATCTGAGCTGGATGTATCTGATTAATTTTTCAGAAAATACAACGATAACGACAATGAAGTAAAATGTGCACGATAATTGTAGGACTACTGTGTTCTATTACGAGAATGTTTTAAAAAAGGCTTTAAATGTTTCTATTACGTTATCAAAATCGTTAAATTTATTAGCTATTATATTTAAATGGTACACAACTAAGTTTTAATTTGTAAACGAATACTTAGTACAGGTAATAAAACGCTTATTTGAATTAAATACTTCTAGTTAATATTGCTATGTTTCCCCTCGAAAAACTTGTTTCTATATAATAATATACTGATTCACATTCAGGCAATGCCATAATACTATTTTACAAAGGTTTTTATAAAAAATTATGTTCATATGATTGTTTAAACTCATACCTTAGTCTACTTGTAGAAGTATCAAATGAAGACGTAAGAAAATTACTATGATGTAATGTTTCAAACTTGAACATGGGTCTTATATATTTACGTAAATTAATCCCCGAGAGAGTGTAAATTATTTAGTATTTGTGTTATAAGTTGTAAGAAGAACCTTAATTTTATTTTCAGTTAGTTTGTAAGCTAGGAGTTTAAAAGATTTTAAACATTTGATTTTCTTTTTAATAACTATGCTACCAATAAAAATTGTAACTACGAAATTATTTTTGACAAGATTATTTCAAACCTGAACGTCCAATCAGAATTAACATGGAAAAGACAAAATTTCAAAGTACTGCAAATTCAATTATTAAGTTTTTTTATAAGTTAAACTAAAAGTTATTAAATTTCATAGCTAAACTGCACATTTACAAGTAAAACAAATATTTCTTGCATTACTTATACAAATTTTATAATAAGTCTTTACCTGCATTTTGACGAAAGATTAACCAACACTCGCGCACGCCCGACCGAACCGTATGAAGAGAGAGCGCGCGCACTACTGACTATGGCGCTTCTGTCTTTACTAGCACTGTATCGCTGCATCGCGACCCCCTCCCCCCGCTACCCACCGAAATACCGCCATAAGCCCGGCACACAGTATGATGCTCGGTGTACTTGTACGCCGGTGACCGATTAGCTAATAATAGCCGAGTGCAGCGCCACGTCACAAATGTTATCAGTGACATGACGCGCTTCGCCGTTATCACCGGAGGATGCGGAGGCAAAGATTACAACAGGATCAATAAATTCCTTTTGTACATTTAGATTACGTTTGTGAATCCTAGAAGTTCATATCGAACAGATCCTCTGTTATAGTCTTGAAGAAGTATATTGTAGAAACAAATCCCACGAAAATGTTCAAGCAATTCCTACCTCATGGTCTCGACATAGCCCAATTTCACTCCTGCCAATCTTTTGTGCGTGTACCGGAATTGAAGTAACACTTTAACATCAAGGTAAAACTGGCGCTTCAGGTGTTTCACGATTTATTTTACAATTACGATGCAGTGATATTTTACAAAATATTGTCATTTTAACTGTGCTACAATTAATATCTTAGAAAAACTTAAATGAAATCTGTTACTTGATGTACTTTTTAGTTACAATTAAAAATATGATATAGGAATTTCTAATGGGACACTCTTACTTTCTTGGAATTTTTATTGTTTATTGGAAGTTATTGTTTATTGGGCAAGGTTCAACAATAAAACCTTAGTATAATTAAAAAGTGAGTATAGACATTCAATAATATGCGAAATATTCGATTATACGAAAACCATTATAGCCGAAAAATAAAAGTCAGAATGTCTAGAGACAGCTATACATTTATTGAACCGTTGCTAATAAAGCATTAATACTGTACACATCAGTACTTTTATATTATCAAATATTACATCGATATACTACTTTTTGATGCAAATGTCTTGTTTTCCATCATATCAGGAAGGGGTTGGCATGCAAGAAGGCAGTAAAAAATGTTAAGTGAGAGCATGGGTCAAGTAGTGCATCAAATTAAATATCTCTATTCGTAGAATGCGACCTCAAACAGTTCAATCTATACAAAATAGCGGCATTTGTTGTTCCTTATATCCACTATTGATTGTTAGGGTTTGAATATTTTTCTGTTATTAATTAAAATGAGGTCAAATTCTCTCATTGTAAACTATACAGGCCTGGAAAAATTACAGTTTGTGAATGTTCTAGCCGACCTTCAAGGATAGTTCTGGACACCAAGTTTCACTTAAGTGATTTCACTTTAAATTTATATTAATTTCTGTCCTATCTTTTTGTTCCTTACTTTAAATATTTAAACATTATAGTAGCCTACAGGAATTTATAGTTTTGCTTGAGCATGCTTTATGATAATTTAGAAAACTCCATGTTCGCAGAACAGGTTATGCAAATTTTATTTGCATCCATCAAACACTTATATTTATTCAAGCATTAAACTGGCGACCCTTTTGTTAAAACTGTATAGATCATAGGTCGTGTGTAGGCATTGGAATTGCTATTTATCTTCGCCATAAACTTTAATAAAATAACCTTCCTTTACTAGTTTTACCGCTTGAAGGAGTTTATCTCATTTCATTACATTGAAGGTAATCCTCACTTTGGCTGAATTAATAAACAAAGTACTGTGAGGTCATGTGTTTACGAATGTGGGTATGTTCAGTTTTATAAAAACAGATTTAATTAAGAAGATAATCAACTTGGCTTTACATTAAGTATGATTCTAATAGTAAAGTTCGCAGTGCACGATTTTACGACTATTTTTACCATTTTTTCAAGAAGAGAGGCCATCAAAAAGTCTACTTGGGTACATCACTGAAGGAGATTAAGTTTGCTCTTGGTGTAAAATTCCTCTGGAAGCTTTCTAAGAGATTGGATAAAAATGAATTAAGATAAACCTTTTTCAGTAGGAAGGTCATTCTTAGTGTGGATACTAAACGAGTTTCTCGGAGGGAAATCCAAATTTTGTGATACATTTATAATACAAATCACCACTTGGCAATCATAATTTGGCACTGTACCAGGAGGGTTTTCTTCTGGCTGGTTTATACCTTCCTTCTAAGTTGAACCTTCACTTAGGATAGCAAATACCGATGTATCTCTTCAATTTTGGCAACCTTGTGGATGTCCAAGAGCGGCACTTCGTAAATGGCAAGATGTTTGGGGTGCAAAGTAGACAGATAGGTGTAGTCTAGTGCGGGATGTGACTGTTTGAGTTGGTGAAACTTCTTAATTGTTAACGGCTGTTGCTAGTCTAGACATAAGGGCGTGCTTTGGTCGGATAGGCTGGAGCAGAGCTGAATGCACCTTCTTCCAAGGATATGACAGATTAATGCCCAAAATGCTTCCTCGTGGCCCTTACCCCCAACATTGTCTATCCTGAATATCCTGTCATTTCAGAAGCAGCGTAATAGGCTAGTCCTTTTAACACCCAGTGGAAGTTCTCAGATTCTTTTCCTTTTTTGTTCTATCAGGAAAAGAAACTTATAAATTGCTCCTAGTATAACTAGTAAGGACCTCTGTGCTGCTTCCGAAGTGACAGAATATCGAGAATGAGCAAAGTTGGGGCTAAAGACCACCTCCCATTGAGATCCATAAGGAAGAATTTAGGGCACAGACCTCAAGTCATGTCCCCACGAAAGAAAGGGAGGCCAGCTCTAAACTAGCCTCTCCAGTCAGAGCAGGCAGGGGGTGGCACAACTTATGTCGAGGCTAGCAAGAATATCTGACACTTAGGGATCAAACCCCACCAACTCCGTCAGTCATCTCCCGCAGTAGACTAGATCATCGATTTAAGTGACATCGGTTTTTGCTGTGCCTAGTGGTAGGTTCAATTGGAAGTTGAACCAGCCAGACCTTATCCCTGCTGGATACTTTGCCCTCAGAAAAATACAAAAATCATCTTGATTTGGAACTGTTTTAGCTATACTTAAATGTCACAATAAATTCGAATTTTCCATGTTGTTTTCAATGTCAAACTTTTAACATTGTTTGAAAGAAAAAGAAATGCTATTTAACAGTAAGGAGTACGAGTACGTGTGCAGATAAAATACACTGCACATATGCTGGTTGTGCCGTGGGAGTTGTCAGAGGCTCTTATCTCTGATACTTTCTTGTCACGGCAGACGTACCACAACATTGACATTCAACTCAGACGTGGGATGACTTCTGGCAAACTCATATAAACGAATGAGTTGTCAATCGCTGGATGACGGCAGAGTTCCTTGACCTAGTCCTGGGAACAGAGGAACAGAGCACGAGCTATGGTGATGGCTGTTTATTTTTTGTTAGATTACGCCATGCCTGTGATAGAGCTTGTGATCCTGATCCTGACACAAAGGTGGATTGAATCTAGTTTGTACTGAGGAGCGATCTTTGCATACCTTTTGCCACTTTCTTTGATAACTTAAACTTCCAAAGCTATTCCTAAATACAGAATTTAATGGGAATGAGACAATGTTTCTGATCCACAAAACAATCACACTCATAGCAAAAACACAGATGGCAAGCTTTGAACCGTTGCTGTCACACTAATCCATCGCTCCCCTGATGGCATCAACCAATTTAAGTGTCCAAAAATATTTAAAGCTCATTTTAAATTTGGTTGATTTTTATGTCGATGAGTTCATGATAGGCCGCTGGGATGAAATTCTTGAATTTTAAAACGATAATAGGCAGGATTTCGGATATTTGCTATCGTTATAATTTAAAAAGGGTATAAGAATACGTTTCGAAGATTTGACTCTATTCTTTTCGTCAGATGGGAGAGGTATAATAGATAAAGAAATAACGAACAAAAAGAAGTAAAGAAGGAGAAGAAAAGGGTTAAAACATACAAAGCTGCTTGGAGTCCAGTCCAGGCGTTGTCACTGCACAGGATGCAAGTCCCGAGCACAGATCACAAGTAAGAGATAACAATTACACATCACACTAGTACAGGTATCCCACTATTTATGGGATTTGCATCCTCCCCCAACTGATGAAGAGGATAGTGTTATTTCTTTATAACCTATAACGATGTCAAATGTCCGAAATCCTGGTATCCTTTTAAACCTTCCATCGCCAACACCAAGCTTTAAACAAAGATAATAATTAATAATGAAATCCTCCAGTTCTGTCATAGGTCAAGAAATGTACGTTTTTATGTTGACAAATCATATTTTAAATTGTGCATTTCCTTATTTGATCTGCTGCATGCATTAAAGGTGTTTGCGTGAACTGCTCCTACGCAATAAATATTAATATTGCGTTCACCAATATAACATTATTTTTTCGACTACGTTTATGGAAAAAGCAGAGGTTTTGAGAATACAGAGTCAATTTGATGGAATAGCAACACAAATGGAAGATGGACTAAAATGGTTGATCGGAAGCGTTGTAGATAAGAAAGCAGGCAAGCAAGATGAGATATAGAACTTTCTCATTTTAGTTCCTGCTTTACCAAGAATATTTTTGATCATACCTGTACAAGATGGAAAAACAGAAGAAATGTGGAAAGCACATCTTTGTAGGAGTTGAACTAAAGAGCTGAAACTTGATGGTCCGGTGAATGAAAAAACACCAATGGGGAAATGGATGGTTCTAAAAGTAGAAAAGGGAACAAAAAGGAGATGGGAGCCATAATAAAACCCAAGAAGAAGCATAGTCCGTAAAGTTAGGAGCACCACTACCTAGAGAGGTAAGCAGGGTGATTTTTTTGTGGTTGGAAAGCTTCACTTAGTTACGGTAAGACCTAAGAGTTCTTGTAGACTTTTTTACCTCCTCTGCTCCCTTCTCCACCAAAAGGGTAGAAAGAAAAAACATGACAAGAGAAAATACAAGACAAGTTAAAATTGAAAAATTACATTATATTGTCACTAAATTCATCTGAATCACAAACAGGTGGTATCAGTCATTGTGATTATGTACCTTAATTGTTTTCAAGTGGCATGAATAACCAATCCAATAGATAAACGAATAACTTAGCACAAAGCTGTAAATTACAAGAGGTAATTTAATCTTTGTTGACTTGGCTGTTGTAATCTCGTTATCTCCTATTCTTTTGACACACCCTATGAGTTGTATAGGTTAGTGTACCGGTTACTATTTCACGGTAAATTACTCACATTGAGTAGTAAATTACTGTTAATTACTGCGATATTATTACTGCCCTGATTTATTGTAAGTTAACAAATTTTTAAACGGGTGAAATTAGTTTGATAGAAGTAGTTGCATCATAGGACAATCTTAAAATCTATTGTATGACACGTGTTCTAATAGACGTGGTTCATTGGGATGGTTGAACAATGGAATTTGAAATCTCACAATGGATTTCAGGAACCTTTTAAAATATCTAAGACATAAACCGCGGTGGTAAGGTACGACATGTGTTCTAATAGACGTGGTACATTGGGATGGTTGAACAATGGAATTTGAAATCCCACAATGGATTTCAGGAACCTTTTAAAATATCTAAGACATAAACCGCGGTGGTAAGGTATGACATGTGTTCTAATAGACGTGGTACATTGGGATGGTTGAACAATGGAATTTGAAATCTCACAATGGATTTCAGGAACCTTTTAAAATATCTAAGACATAAACCGCGGTGGTAAGGTACGACATGTGTTCTAATAGACGAGGTACATTGGGATGGTTGAACAATGGAATTTGAAATCCCACAATGGATTTCAGGAACCTTTTAAAATATCTAAGACATAAACCGCGGTGGTAAGGTATGACATGTGTTCTAATAGACGTGGTACATTGGGATGGTTGAACAATGGAATTTGAAATCTCACAATGGATTTCAGGAACCTTTTAAAATATCTAAGACATAAACCGCGGTGGTAAGGTACGACATGTGTTCTAATAGACGTGGTACATTGGGATGGTTGAACAATGGAATTTGAAATCTCACAATGGATTTCAGGAACCTTTTAACATATCTAAGACATAAACCGCGGTGGTAAGGTACGACATGTGTTCTAATAGACGTGGTACATTGGGATGGTTGAACAATGGAATTTGAAATCTCACAATGGATTTCAGGAACCTTTTAAAATATCTAAGACATAAACCGCGGTGGTAAGGTACGACATGTGTTCTAATAGACGTGGTACATTGGGATGGTTGAACAATGGAATTTGAAATCTCACAATGGATTTCAGGAACCTTTTAACATATCTAAGACATAAACCGCGGTGGTAAGGTACGACATGTGTTCTAATAGACGTGGTACATTGGGATGGTTGAACAATGGAATTTGAAATCTCACAATGGATTTCAGGAACCTTTTAACATATCTAAGACATAAACCGCGTTGGTAAGGCTACAATTTAAATTGTAGAATCCCCATAGTGGATATTAGTAGTTGATTAATTATTGAGCTTTGAAGAAAAAAATCTATTTTAGTAAGTAAAAAAGCACAATTCAGTCATGGAAAAGATTTGTTCTTACCTTATCTTAAAGGAAGATATCAGTTCGTGCAGATCATATATACTCAGCCAGATAATGTACTCAGGGATCAACATTAGACCAGTTATTTTCCTCATTCTCAGCAGATTATATTATTCATCCAGAATGAAACTTCCAAATATTTGAGCGATCCAGATCAAAATCAAAATACGATATTGAACTTATGTAATGTATTGAGTTGAATTCATGGATCGAAAAAAGAATCCTTTTGAAAGCAAACATTTAAAAACTAGCTGTGGTACGCCTTTGGTTCGAAATAATAAGGATATTGACCATATATAATATATTATTCTTCTACTTCATCTCTATTCAAGTCACAATCGAAACTAGATGCAAAAATATCGCAGTTTGATAGATGATACATCTATAATAAAAATGATCAATATAACCAAAAGAAATCTTCGCTTGAACGGGGGGAATATTGAGTAACGGAGAATCTCAATGCAATGTTCAACTGTTTTATTTTAGGCAACATTGGCACTTGGCATGCCTACCATTAGACTAAGTAAACAGAGGAAGTAAGTATGCCAGCAGTAATCCGCGCATTGTTTGAAAACACCGGCAACACCTGTTGTTATTTAAGGAATCGAGGCTCACCTGGCGAATTTTCAATACACAAACGCCCCTAAAATGCAACAACTGTTTATACGACCGTTGCAAATCAAGTGCATTTGTGTTGTCGTAATCGTTAAGTGTCTTCTAAAACTCCTTCTCGGTTGTGTTTACGTTCTTGCTCTATTTTTGGTTTCCACTAAGAAAAGAAGAAAGGTGTCCCTGAAAAGGAAACAGTCTCCAATTAATTATTCAATGGATGAGGAGATATTACTCGTTGTAATGTACATGGTCTTAAGAAAAAACCACCTCAGACAGTTCATATGACACAAAGTTCAGCAAAAAAGTTAGTAGCTGAGAGCCAAATTTCATTGTATTAGCAGACATCCTGGTTCTCCTTCAAATCTATAAGAACATTGCCCTGAGCAAGAATTGCCGCACTGGTTTTGGCGGAGGTCAAAATTAAAAGGTATCAAAAGGGTTTTAAATACGAAAAGATAATTTTTTAAAATAACTTTTTTCTCAATTAATATTAATAAAACCCGTCTGAAATTACATAAACAAATTTCGCTAACTATATATACAGCGTCTTAAAAAAGTTCCGGATCGTCATTTTGTTTTTGGACAATTGCAGGTAAAGCATCGAAAAATTACACATAAGTAACATAACTCAAAATCTACTTTTTACACAATTGAAAATTATTTCTATCATAATGGAGGCGGTAAACAAGGAATCAGAATAAAATCTTAAATTTAAGCATACGTTAACAACATAGCAAGAAATGGCATCCGTTTCAATTATTAAATAAATTGTCTGTTTTAGGTCGGGTTTGCGAAATTTACTTTATTAATAAAGACCTTTTATTTTATGTGCATATCAACCTATGCTTACGTTAAGGTTTTATTCTGACTCCTTGTAGACCATCCCTCCAGTGGGTCATTGGATACGTAGAAAATTAGATTTTGATCTTTAGTTCCTACGTACCAAGTTTTGTGGCTCTGTCTTAAATCTTTTCAAAATTTCAAAATTCACCACTTTACACCAGTATTAATTGTAAATTCTTGCCATCTTTGAACTGCTGCTGCAATTTCCGGCTCCGTTGTCCGGTTGAGGTCGGGTTTGCGGCTTTACACTCTACTAATGAAGGCACCTTTAATTTTGACGTGAATGTCAACCAATGTTACAATTTTATATTTTCTCCTAACTCCTTGTGGACCGTCCCCAGTATGATGAAAAATTGGTTATTGGTTAAAAAGGTAAACTTTTAGAAAGCAGAGGTTTTGAGAATGTGAATAATTTGTTTTAAGAATGATTTTCTGGAATACCAACACAAATGAATGATGGACTAAAAGGGTTTATTGGGAAACGTTGTAGAAAAGAAAGCAGGCAAGGAAGATGAGATATAGAACTTTCTCATTTTAGTTCCTGATTTACCAAGAATATTTTTGATCGTTCTAAGATGGGAAAACAGAAGATAACCAACTATGTTTAGAGATTCTACAAAATATGTGGAAAGCGCGTTCTTTCGGCACAGAGGATGACCAAAAGAAAGGCGGCTGTTGATAAAACTGCAGCAAGAAGAAATTCAACTAAAATTATTGTAGGAGTTGAACCTAAAGGGCAGGTAAAATTAAAACAAAGTAAATTTTTAGGAATAGTACTTATGAGTAAACTTTCGTTGCTTTATTCGCAACAGTTAAAAAAATACTGTTCCCGGACTTTTTTTTAGATGCTGTATACTCTTAAAGTGATGACGTTTAGTCCTTTAGCTAGTTATTTTTATGTAGACGGCTAGTTTTATAAGCGTATTAAGCTAAAAAACTAAAAAGAGATATAATTCAGTATTCTATACTCTCCTATTGAGGCTTCAGCCAAAACAAGCGGGACTAACCATCAGTTTCCTTCTTAGGAAAACTCTGATTGTGAGCTTATAAATCCCTAATCTCAACCCCTAGACTGATAGTTTCATCTATGCAGAGAACAAGAATTGTATAAAACAATAATAATTTATACATTTAGGTAAGAGTACTCACAAGGATTTTATGAAAGGGGATGTACTTAATTCGTAGTCAATTATTTGTGGTACCATGTTTGATAACCATTTACGTATTTTGTATCATAGAATAAATTATGGTTAATATTTTTGTAACCATCTAAGAAACTGCATATTTAATAATTAAGTTACTGGAAAAAATCTGTTTCGTATAGAAAGCTTATTAAAAATAAATGTAAAGTGTTCTTTAAAAAATTTAGGTCTATTTATGAATTAAAATTAATTAATCTTATTTTCAAAGCCACTTCACTTAGTTACAATTTATTGAATTTGGCTTGCGTTTTTCTTTAGAGTGAATACATCTGCATGCCTTTAGGCGGATTTTCTTTTTTCTTGTTTTTTGTTTCTTGTTTCAGGCTACTGTACCGCTTAATATTGTAGTTTATCAAAAGAAATTATTGTGGGCTTTAACTCATAATATTTTATTTGGAAGTTTGACACACTTTAAAAACCGTACAACTCTTCAACAACAATGATTAATATCTAAAAATGTTTCCTCCGATACACATAAAATGTGTGACAAATTTATCAACATATTAAGAGTTTAGGCTGTACAAGGGATTTCACCAAACAGTAGGTTCAGTCTCTTTAGAGGAGCTGCAAGAGGAAGTTTTTACGAGTTTAAGACGAATTTAACGCTGTGAAAACAACCGAAGAACGTGATTAGAACGATAAATACTTTCCTTATCGGACGAAAGTTTTCAATCAATTGGCCAGAATGGAATCTAGAGTGGGTGAGTTATTTTTGTGGCCATTAAATTGTTGTAAACAAGGAGAGACTATCGGCGGCTCAAAGATATTTCTTGGTGTGTTGGTTGTGGCAGCCCTGCAAAACATGAATGATTCACGTTCTACAGTTGGCAGCAGTGTCTGTAACAAATCAGCTGGGAGCAGTTCTACATCATCTATGACGTCATTGTTTTGTTACGCTACGGACAGGATGAGTGATTGTCAATAAATATATTTTAATAATATTGTTTTCAATACCATTTTTTTGGTTTATGGCTTAAACTATTGTTCATATATTTATTGTGACTGTCACGTTCTGTACGAGTACTTTGATGCAAACTAATTGTACAAATGGTTCCCAAAACCAAAAGAGACTTTTGGAAGATAGTTTAGTTAAAAAAAATTCAGACCAATCGTAGGTCCTGTAGTAGTTCTTGCATAAATTACCGAAATTCTCAGAATCACTATATTATTGTCAGTCCGTCTACAGTACACCGAAATACGTGATCTACTGATCAAGATGTCCAAGGGAATTTAATTTTGTTCGTAGTTTTGACATGTTTTAGGTTATACTAAAAATTTTATTCTTTGAAATCTATAAAGTGGTGAATCATTTGAAGAAATAGACTCGCCTCGATTCTTGAGGGAACGTGAAAAATGTTGAATCGAAAGTGACCAAAGAACAGAGCATTTGACAAAATGTCATCAAACAAGGAATGTTCCCGCTTTGTAAGGCTCACTCAGATCCATTTTAAATTCACTGCGGCGCTTTTATCTTCACCAATAAAAGTGACCCAAATATAAAAACGAGATTTTTAAATATTAAATCCTGTGCTATAATATAACCAATGACAGTTTTTTATAGATATTAAAGTTTGCTCCCAAAAGGTGAGTGTGAGGACAACTCAAAACTTTCATAGCTGGGGGCTAAATACAGCAATGTCTCAAATTAAAAGTTTTATGAGAGAAAAACCGACCACTACTATCTAAAATATGTTTTTCAACAAAGGAACAATTCTAACTTCAATTGTACGCTATGGCGAGTAGGGTTTGTAAAATCTTCACCTCCAGCCTTCTTCTTTCATCAAGAACTTAAAAATGGTTTGTAACCCGATGGAGGTTTCTGGTTTTTATCTCTTAAGAAGCTGAGAAAGCTTCCATTGCTCTTAGTCATAAAAGGAAGTTTACGTTTGCTTCTCGAGTGTCAGCTATTCAGATTGGGCAGGGCTTGTGGTAGAGGCAGTAGAGGAACATCCATCTCAGTCTTGTCACTTGGAAGAAGAAGCAGGTAGGTGTTGTACGAATGTAGTATTCATTGTTGTTGTTAGCAACACTTAAGGAGCCCTACCAATTCCATCCTTCGTAGTAGACTAGACCTATCGATCTATCCTTACACCCCAATATCTCAACATTTGCAGTTAGTGATACGCTAATTCCCAAACATCTATAGGATTGCCAGACTCAATGAACACGTCAGTTTCGTTATACTCAGTGTAGGTTCAACTGAAAAGTATAAACCAGTTAGAGGTGAACCCTCTTGGATAACTCGATGGAGATAGTTTTGATAACTTTTTAGTACACCATCACCAAACCTTTATGGGGAAGGGGTAAATAATGTTAAGAGTAATCATATTGTATGCTCCTCATTTTGAAGGTCTCGATGGAGATAGTTTTGATAACTTTTTAGTACACCATCACCAAACCTTTATGGGGAAGGGGTAAATAATGTTAAGAGTAATCATATTGTATGCTCCTCATTTTGAAGGTCTCGATGGAGATAGTTTTGATAACTTTTTAGTACACCATCACCAAACCTTTATGGGGAAGGGGTAAATAATGTTAAGAGTAATCATATTGTGTGCTCCTCATTTTGAAGGTCTCGATGGAGATAGTTTTGATAACTTTTTAGTACACCATCACCAATCCTTTGATGGGGAAGGGGTAAATAATGTTAAGAGTAATCACTTTGTGTGTCCTCATTTTTGGAAGGTCTCGATGGAGATAGTTTTTGGATGAACTTTGTTTGTACACCATCACCAAACCCTTTATGGGGAAGGGGTAAAATAATTGTTAAGAGTAATCACAATTTGTTGTGCTCCTCATTTTGAAGGTCTCGTTGGAGGAATAATTTTGATAAACTTTTTAGTAACACCATCACCAAACCTTTATGGGGAAGGGGTATATTAATGTTAAGAGTAATTCACATAATGTGTGCTCCTACATTTTTGAAGGTTCCTCGATGAGAAGATAGTTTTGATAACTTTTTATAAGTACACCATCACCAAACCTTTATTGGGGAAGGAAGGGGTTAAATAATAGTTAAGAGTAATCACATTTTGTGATGGCTCCTCATTTTGAAGGTCTCGATGGAGATAGTTTTGAATAACTTTTTTAGTACACCCATCACCAAACCAAACCTTTATGGGGGAAGGGGTTAAACTTAATGTTAAGAGTAATCACATTGTGTCGCTCCTAATTTTGAAGGTCCTCGATGGAGATAGTTTTGATAAGCTTTTTAGTACACCCATCACCAAAACCCTTTATGGGGAAGGGTGGTAAATAATGTTAAGAGTAATCACATTGTGTGCTCCTTCAATTTTGAAGGTCTCGATGGAGATAGATTTTGATAACCTTTTTAAGTACAACCATCCACCAAAACCTTTATGGGGAAGGTGGTAAATAATGTTTAAGAAAAAAAGTAATCATCAATTTGTGTGCTCCTCATTTTGAAGGTCTCCGATGGAGATAGTTTTTGATAACTTTGTTATACCACCAATCAACCAAATCCTTTATGGGGAAGGGGTAAATAATGTTAAGATAATCATATTGATGGTGCTCCTCATTTTGAAGGTCTCTCGATGGAGATAGTTTTGATAACTTTTTATGTACAACCATCACCAAACCTTTATTGGGGAGAGGGGTAAATAAATGTATAAAGAGTAATCACATTGTGTGCTCCTCATTTTGGAAGGTCTCGATGGAGATAGTTTTGATAACTGTTTAGTACAACCCATCACCAAACCTTTATGGGGAAGGGGTTAAATAATGTTAAGAGTAATCACATTGTGTGCGCCTCATTTTTTGGAATGTCTCAATGGAAGATAGTTTTGATAACTTTTTTAAGTACACCATCCACCAAACCTTTAATGGGGAAGGGGTAAATAAATGTTAAGATGTAAGCACATTGCGTTGTGCTCCTCATTTTGAAGGTCTCCGATGGAGGATAGTTTTTGATTAACTTTTTAAGTACACCAATCACCAAACCTTTATGGGGGAAGGGGTTAAATAATGTTAAGAGTAATCACAATTGTGTGATCCTCATTTTGAAGGTCTCGATGGAGATAGTTTTGATAACGTTTTTAGTACACAACCGATCACCAAAACCTTTTTATGGGAAAGGGGTAAAATAATGTTGAAGAGTAATCACATTGTGTGCTCCTCATTTTGAAGGTCCTCGTATGGAAGATTAGTTTGTGATAACTTTTTTAAGTACCACCATCAACCAAAACCTTTAAATGGGGAAGGGGTAAATAATTGTTAAGAGTAATAACATTGTGGGCTCCTCATTGTTGAAGGTCTCGATGGAGATAGTTTTGATAACTTTTTCAGTACACCTATCACCAAACCTTTATGGGGAAGGGGTTAAATTAATGTTAAGAGTAATTCACAGTGAGTATGGGGCCCTCCTCATTTTGAATGGTCTCGATGGGAGATAGTTTTTTTGATAACTTTTTTAGTTACACTCACTCTACACCAAAAACCTTTAATGGGGAAGGGGTAAATAATGTTAAGAGTAATCACATTGTGTGCTCCTCATTGTTGAAGGTCTCGATGGAGGATAGTATTTTGATAACTTTTTAGTACACCATCAACCAAACCTTTATGGGTAAGAGGTAAATAAAGTGTTAAGAGTAATCACTATTGTGTGCTCCTCAATTTGAAGAGTCTCGATGGAGAATAGTTTTGATAACCTTTTTTAGTAACAACCATCAACCAAAACCTTTATGGGGACAGGGGTAAATAATGTTAAGAGTAAGTCACATTGTGTGCTCCTCATTTTGAAGGTCTCGATGGAGATAGTTTTGATAACTTGTTTAGTACAACCATCCACCAAACCTTTATGGGGAAGGAGGTTAAATAATGTTAAGAGTAAGCACATTGTGGGTGCTCCTCATTTTGAAGGTCTCGATGGAAGATAGTTTTTGATAACTTTTTTAGTATACAACCATCACCAAACCTTTATGGGGAAGGGGTAAATAATGTTCAAAAGTAATCACATTGTGTATGCTCCTCATTTTGTTAAGGGTCTCGATGGAGATAGTGTTATGATAACTTTTTAGTACACCTTCACCATACCTTTATTGGGGAAGGGTTATAATGGTAAAAAAGTAATCACAAATAGAACAAAAGATATTTTGATAACTTTTTAAGTACACCAGCATACCAAACCCTTATGGGGAAGGTGGTAACATAATGTTGAAGAGGGATAAAGAAAGAAAAGGAGGATAGTTTGATAACTTTTTTAGTACAGCATCACCAAAGGGTGGGAAAAAAAAGGGGGTAAAATAAATGTTAAGAGCAGTAATCAATTATTGTGAGTGCTCCTCATTTATGAAGGTCTCGATGGAAGATAGTTTTGATAACTCTTTTTAGTACAACAACACCATCACCAAACCTTTATGGAGGGAAGGGGGTAAATAATGTTTACGTGTAAATCATATTGTGTGCTCATCATGTTCTGAAGGTCTCGATGGAGATAGTTTTGATAACCTTTTTTTAGGACAAACCATCACCAAATCCTTTTATGGGGAGAGGTAAATAATGTTAAGCAGTAAATCCAGCATTGTGTGCTCCCTCATTTTGAAGGTCTCGATGGGAGATTGTTTTGATAACGTTAGTACAATCCATCACCAAACCTTTAATGGGGAAGGGGTAAATTAATGTTAAGAGTAATCACATTGTGTGCTCCTCATTTTGAAGGTCTCGATGGAGATAGTTTTGATAACTTTTTAGTACACCATCACCAAACCTTTATGGGGAAGGGGTAAATAATGTTAAGAGTAATCATATTGTATGCTCCTCATTTTGAAGGTCTCGATGAAAGGAGAATGGAGTGCCTAAAGAACTTTATCAAATATAACTTCCAAATGAGTCAAGTCATATTACTCCTTCTGAAAGTCTAGGACAGAATATCGTTGGGCACCAGTTGCACGCTTACTCCACGACTTTGGCAGACACGAAGGCGAGTTTCCTCTGTAAATCGGCATGAAAGCGAGCTTCTAAACCGGAAGTAGACTAGTTTGTGCTTCGTTTCAGCAGCATATAAATATAGTTTGTCCACAAAGTTATGTAACACTTTAAATAATCTAAAAAAGTACCTCGACCTATTGATATTCCAGGCAATTTCTTGTTCAAACAGTTCAAAAATAATGAAAAATTTTGCCATAGTGGAGAGGTATTCTATCGCGTTGAAAATTCACATTTCCATTTCCATTTTTCATTTTTGGATGAGCATATCAAAGAAACTAAATCTAATAATAGTGTTTTCAGTAATAAAATGGACCAATAACACAATCTCGGGCAGGGCACAAGAAACGTTTTTTTTTTATTTTGGCTGAATCAAGCTGATATTTCATAAAACGTTGACCACACATTACCAAATGAAAACTTTATAAACAGCTGTTTTAATTTACATCTGTTTCGTAGACTTGCGATTAATAATAGAGTACAATTAATTTTTTAAACAATCAAAAGTGTGACATGACTTTGAGGACACCCTGTATATTTTAGTCACGTCTGAAGCGATCATCACTGTCCTTACATGCCTTATCATATTTCCTGATTTTTAAAGTTCTTCAAAAAGTATTTATAACATTTCTCACTAATTTATGTATTTTTAGTATTTTCTCTTTATAAAGCATAGAAATCTCAAACACTGTTTTCTTAGTACATAACTTTCCAAGATAAAACACTGAATATCATACAGTAGAATTTGACAAGGAGAATGTCATTATTTGTTCTTCCCAGTCCATCTCAATTTTGTCAAGGAAATTAATTAAAACCACAATCCCTAAAACGTATTTCCAAGCCACCAATAGTCAGTCACATTCATTCCAAATCTCACGTAGTTTCAAATGTCAGTTCTTGTAAAATAAATAACACATCAAACTTCTGGCTAATTTCTTTGTTACTTCTCTTTTGAGTAACATCATCTGAGGTAACAGTTACTATAGTACGAATATTATTATTCAAAGCTTAGTGTTGTAAAATGCACTTAGGCCTGAAAAATATTGTTTAAACCTTGCATGAGTAGAGGAGTTTAGTTTCTTGGGCTAACACTACGACTAAAACTATAATTTAATTTAGATCTCTTCACACTATTAATTAAAAAAACCAAACAGTCAGGCTTGCAAACGATATGTCTAGTACTATAAATCTGGTTTACACTGAGCGTATACCATCTGAGGTACAGTAGCGGTACAGTATACCATATGATGTGACCGTTGATCTGGTATACACTGAGCGTATACCATCTGAGGTACAGTAGCGGTACAGTATACCATATGATGTGACCGTTGATCTGGTATACATTTTTATGTCTATTTACTTACTTGGTCTTTGCAGTAAGTTGCTGATTAAAAATACCTGTTTAATATCTTGGAAACATTAAAGAATAACTAATACAAATTGTACAAAATCAAATAAAGGTAAATAAATGAGTAATTACGGCTAGAGAGCAGTAGTCATTTCAATTCTCAACGCTATAAGCTGTCTCATTCATATTTCTAGATATCATCCACTTGAATAGTATTTTCCTTGGGAAAAAGGAAGATATTTTTGAAAAATTTCAAGCCTTCAAGCTCATTTTCCTTGGAAGCCATTCATGTGGATGCAAGAAAAGAGACAAAATCCAAATTTTTCCAACTTTTATAGCGATAGAAATTTTACTTATATTTTGGCAATAAATATAAAAATGTGTTTCAGATTTTAAATGGAAGATTAACTTTTGTAACTTACTTATCAGACCTTATCGTCTCATGTCGTAAACAAGCTTTCAACGTTAAACCAACATATGTACGTGGTGTGTTAGGCGAGAAAGTGATTTAACCATTTAAAGATAAAAGAAACGGTGGAATTTTTAATTTCGGTGTTCCATTCGAGATAGTTTTGGTACCTTCCTTCCCCCTCTCTTCCATCCTGAGTAGTCTCAACAATA
The DNA here is from genome assembly GCF_021130785.1 of Homalodisca vitripennis. Classification (NCBI taxonomy): domain Eukaryota; kingdom Metazoa; phylum Arthropoda; class Insecta; order Hemiptera; family Cicadellidae; genus Homalodisca; species Homalodisca vitripennis. Next base: position 20,728,795 of record NC_060214.1, read on the forward strand.
GCAAAGAACTGATGAGTGGGTCTTACAATAATTTTACGTTTTTTCCATCTGATTTCTCTTTTTCCAAAAGGCATGCAAGATTGAACTTGTTTTATTCTTATAGTTTGGTAAGAAAACTCCTTTTACCATCAAAAGGCTGTTTCACATCTCATGCACAACTACATTTAGTGTAATCGATAATTTTTATGTTAAATTTGCAGTTATTTAAGATAACTTTCCTGCACACCGTAAAAGTAGACAATTTTTTTTATCAATATACGTAAAATTACAGGGATTTAAAGTGGAATTCGTTAAGTAAACATTGTTAATTACATGCCATTTAAAAATACATTTTATTAAAAAAGTTCCTTATGTTATAAATGAATAAAAGCATGTTACAAGATATAACTCATGTACGTACTGTACAAATTTCAAATTTGTCTCTTCAACAGTTTTAGGTAGGTCCTGATTGCAGATGGTAATAAATCCCCTAAATGAAAAGGCTATATTTAACGTCGAGTTATAAAACTTATCTACTTTTTTGTAGTCAGGGAAGTTGTCTTCTACGAATTTGACTAAAAAAAACTTCAAAACACAGTTATTGTATCACCTTCAAACGAACACCACAGTCTGTTATTGGACGCAACAGAAGCGTTTGTGGGTGAGTCGAGAATAGGACTGCAATATTAAAATTGGAATCTGTTAAATCCACGCTATTGCGCAGCGCACGGAGTCAAGGAAACTCATGAAGATTGACGGATGACAGTCCACTTGAGAATGGTTGCAGAATACAGCGGTGCATCGTTGTCAGATATAGAGCACTAGAGCAGCGATCAGCTGATATAACACAGCTGATGACGTCACCAGGACAAGGACAAGGTCACCCGCCCCCGCTGTTGCTTGCATGCTACCGCCTACGCGCGTTTCGGTAGTCTGCTGTGTTCACACAGGTTTGTATAATCTATGCAACGAGGTGTGTGTTACCAACTTTACTCACTCTGTTCAAGAAAATTCCCTTCAATTATAAGAGATTGCAAATACTAACGTGGGCCTACGGTTAGTATTACATTAAAATAACTTTGATTTATTCAAATCAAAATAACAATAAATTTACTTAACGCAGTTTTAAGTATTTATGGATATTTGGAACTAAAAAGATTTTATACCTTATATAGAACCTCTCTTTATTCTTTCTAACATTAAAAATATAGGTTCTTGTTAAACTACAATGCCATCTTAGAGAACGCTTTTAAGTACAATTCGAGACTCAGTTTTAATAAATAACAGTATATTGTCAGAAAATGTCCATGAATGGTGGAAAGGTGAATTTAAAATTTAGCAATTATGAAACGTATTTTAATTCCTTTCCTAGTTTGCTTTTTTATGATTCAAGCAATCTAAAATGAAAAGTGGAAGGATAAACAGCAACGGTTACCCCATCACATCTTTCTTATCGTGTCTTTGCAATTTCGTAGTTTTTTTAATTCTAGCAGTCTGAAAATATAACCAATTCATGAGGATTATATTATATAAATTGGTCGTAAAATTAGAGAACGAACTGGCATTTTGAAATTATTAATCCCAAGTCTTCAAGTATGTTGTGTTATTCCCTTTTGTAACATAACGATGGCAAATTTCCTAAATCCTGTTATCCTATCAAATAAATTTCATTAGTCAAGGAAAAAGTGTTAATTTGTCTCCACAGACTAGATTAAGTCAGCAACACTCGCCATTTAACACTGATTACAAGTTAACAGTCCAGTACAGGTTAAACCTACGATAAACGCTGCGTATGCACTATACTTTGTTTTGAGCAAAGTAACTACTGTACTGAAAGTATACAGTAGTCCCTGTCCACGCATTCTCACATGCCCAGTTACCGCCGAATACGCTGTATATGTTCTCAAGGTCAATCGATAAGTTGTATAAATTCCTTAATTCAATTTCAGTTGTTTCTATACGCTATGGTAAGCCACCAGTTGATGATCCAGAAAGTCAGTAGGGCAGCTTTGAGTATCATCATGCACATGGGACACGGTTGTTCGGACAGAGTTAATAGTTGAAGAAAACTAAAATATTAGAGATGTACCCTCAAAAAGTGATTCATAAAATTATATACAATAATAAACCTTTTTAACACTTTTGTTATATTTTTTTATTTCGTAAGATTTGAAATTCAAAGAATTCATCATCAGGATCATGAATTCTTAGCATTTCAATTGACATCGTACGAAATAAAAAACAATATATCAAAAGTGTTAAAAAGGTTTCTATTGTGTATAAACTAAAATATCTTAAACAAATTTGCTACTCACGGTGTATCTGTAAGTAACCTGGAGTAATTGGTTCACTGCTCAACCTGGCATGCATAAGATCTAATTGAATAAACGTAATCAAGCATTAGTTTTTGTTTATTAGTTTCAAATAACAAGGTTGGGTTGTGCCTATTTATGCAACCCAGTCTGTTACAGCACGGAAGTAAAGATTACGTAATAAAACGTAGCTAAGTTACAGTAGTAACTTAAAACTTTCCATCAGCAGGCTACATTTTAACCTCTGCATTAACTCTGTTGAGGTTAGGTTAGAAAGGTACTAGACTCGTTGATCAAGGCCAAGTTCAGGTCGTTATCTCAGATAAAGCTCACCAGATGTCAGGTTATAAATACTGTATAACCTTCCTCTACTCAATGGTATAGATAAGTTGATTGAAGTGCTGTGTAATAATCATTATTTATGGTCTCACTACCACACCAGTTTTGTGTTAAATGGCTGAGCCAAAGCGTCTATTTATTGCGTACTGTGAAGTTATGTCAATACATTTGACAAAATATTTTCAGTACATATCGGGATTGTTGTTTTTGAATAAATTATTTACTGAAACTACAAATATTATTATTATTCTTTTTAGTAATACATATTTATAATTATCTTATTTTTCATTAATGTCCGGAAAGCCGAAGCCAAATTGCTTTGTAAAAGCACGGAACTCAGTTTTTCGTGAAATCTGTGCAATTACGTAGAAGGCGATAAAATAAGAAGGGTTTCTAAGGGTTAAATAATTTACTATGATCCCATTTTTCAAATTTTGTTCGTGGCTTCTTATGACTAGTAATAAATATACGACATAAATAGTCCCCTTATATTTGACCATCTTGGGAGAGGTACCATTATCTCCGTTTATAAAAGTTTTTCAAAGTTCGTCAAATAACGACGAAATTTTTATCCCCCTTCAAAATTACATTGAGGGTGGCAAGACAATTATTAGTAATTGCAAGGGGGTGGGTGAAATATGTATCGTATACTTACTAATAGCATGGAAACACATCTGAAAAATTGAAAAGTCAATTTTGGGAACAATGCTAACCCCCGGAGCTTGGGAGTCACCGATAGTGTGACCAAACGATACAATGTTTTTATAGCTCATGCATTTTTTATAGCTTTTCACACTTAACTAATCTTAAGGTATCTAATATCTAGATATCTAAATAATAATACGAATAGTTTGTTGTATCAGCCTTATGGAACAATATGAAGAGACTAAACATTGCCATATTCGACAATTATCATGGTTCAGGCTGACTCTTAATTACGTGTTTGGTTTTTTAAGGTGACAAGTAAATAATTTTTAGTTTAATATTTTCTACCCTCTTGATCCCCCTCCCATTTCGACTTCCACCAAAACTAGTTTCGCTGAGGACAGACTTCTTTCTTAAGTGAAGTTTCTTTGCTGGTTTCCCAAAAATACAAGGTTATGTGCGTATACAGTGTAACTTGGATTCACGCTCACGAAATACTGAAGTTAAGAACGTTTCTGTATTGATTTACAAACTTTGCTTAATACAAAGAAACTCCGAGAGTTCTGGGTACTTGAATTCGTAGAAAGGCGTATATATTGATTCCTCATAAGGCAAAGTGCTACGGATTCATCAATTAAAATTATTTATCAATCAAGAAGTTAAATGAATGTGGAAACACTTCACGCACAGATTAAGCCGACTTTTAATGAAAGCCGCGAGCCGTATTGGGTCACCGGCAGTACCGAAATAAGCTGATTGTATTTTATAGGTCAGTGGCGTAGAGGTCATTGAATGGACAACAAACATTGAGGTTATTACAGTTCAACATTATCAGATATTGCAAAATTGATTTTAAATTCAGATCAGTTTTCTATGCAAAATATTTTACATTAATTACACTTTGATTGGTACAATACTATCTATGGTTTTACACATAAATTGACCTTGAATCTCAATTATCTAAACATGTGTACTCGATCTGTTGCCCACATTCATCTTCTTCAGAGTAACTATAGAATCTTCCATCAGTTTATAAATATGACAGATATCCTACAGGGCAAGGCAGTGATTTACGCACTCTCAGGCACCTCCTATGACTCCTAATCTTCAGGGTACTTGAAGGGTCTTCTAGCTTTGGTGAATGTCATAGATATCCCAACAAAGCACTGCGGTGATTTACGCACTCCCAGGCACGTCCTATGACTCCTAATCTTCAGGGTACTTGAAGGGTCTTCTAGCTTTGGTGAATGCCATAGATATCTAACATGGCACGGCGGTGATTTACGTACTCCCAGGCACCTCCTATGATTCCTAATCTTCAGGGTACTTGAAGGGTCTTCTAGCTTTGGTGAATGCCATAGATATCTAACATGGCACGGTGGTGATTTACGTACTCCCAGGCACCTCCTATGATTCCTAATCTTCAGGGTACTTGAAGGGTCTTCTAGCTTTGGTGAATGCCATAGATATCTAACATGGCACGGCGGTAATTTAAGTACTCCCAGGCACCTCCTATGATTCCTAATCTTCAGGGTACTTGAAGGGTCTTCTAGCTTTGGTGAATGCCATAGATATCTAACATAGCACGGCGGTAATTTACGTACTCCTAGGCACCTCCTATGATTCCTAATCTTCAGGGTACTTGAAGGGTCTTCTAGCTTTGGTGAATGCCATAGATATCTAACATGGCACGGCGGTAATTTACGTACTCCCAAGCACCTCCTATGATTCCTAATCTTCAGGGTCCTTCAAGGATATTCCATCAGATGGTGAATGTCACAGACATCCCACAATGCACGTCGGTTGTTTACGCAGTCTAATCCACCTCCTTTAACTCTCTGAACGTGACTCACAGATTCTCTATTGAGTGATAATATTGCTTTATACCTCTCGGAAATAAAAAAGGAAAAATATAATCTTGGAGCTTTAAGGAGAAAAACAAGTCTTTCTTTATTGAAAAAAAGTTTTAGTACAGGATTTCCTATATACCTTATTAGAATTAAGGATAAGGAGTGTAGAAGTGCTGTCTATTTTATTTTTAAAATAGTAAGTCTATACCAAACGTATTGATGACTGATATATTCATCATGTATGTACTTGTTTCAAAAGAAAAAATGTCTATATCTATTTAAAATGTAACATAAACACCAACAAATCAAATTCATTTAAATTTGAGAGATCTGGGTATTGTTTATCAACCAAATATGTTTAATACCTAATCTTTAACAAAATCTATGAACTTAGGACTGGTGGTGATTACAATTTTGATTCTTCTACAATTCACGTGATTCCAGTCCCTTTATAGCGAGATAGAGTAGAAGGGATAGGGAAGGGTTTCTCTAATGGAAACTCCTGGGCATAAGCGAGAAGAATTATTGTCCCGCAATGGTAATTTATTTTAACTGCCATAGTTAACTTAGGGATACTTTAGATTATCATTGTATGCTAATGAAGGTTTCTGATTCTGCTCGTTTGGTAGCATCAGGGTTTCCGCTCTTATAGAACGATAAATTTAGATCTTATCATGTTAAATTTGGAAATATAATTTTTGTTCACGAAACGTAGCTATAGTGGGAAAGGTTGATTCAATGTGAATGTTGAGTTTAACTGAAATTCACCTTCCTCAGTGCAGTGTCTGGACTCTGACGCTGTCACTGACTTGGCTCCTTGAATAAGTCCGTGATAGCTTCATATTCCAGACGCTGCACTAAGTGACTTGGCTCCTGGAATAAGTCCGTGATAGTTTCATATTCCAGACGCAGCACTAAGGGACTTGGCTCCTGGAATAAGTCCGTGATAGCTTCATATTCCAGACGCTGCACTAAGTGACTTGGCTCCAGGAATAAGTCCGTGATAGCTTCATATTCCAGACGCAGCACTAAGTGATGACTCCCGGAATAAGTCCGTGATAGCTTCATATTCCAGACGCAGCACTAAGTGATGGCTCCCGGAATAAATCCGCGATAGCTTCATATTCCAGACGCTGCACTAAGAGACTTGGTTCCCGGAATAAGTCCGTGATAGCTTCATATTCCAGACGCTGCACTAAGAGACTTGACTCCTGGAATAAATCCGTGATAGCATCATATTCCAGACGCTGCACTAAGAGACTTGACTCCTGGAATAAATCCGTGATAGCTTCATATTCCAGACGCTGCACTAAGAGACTTGGCTCCTGGAATAAGTCCGTGATAGCTTCATATTCCAGACGCTGCACTAAGTGACTTGGCTCCTGGAATAAGTCCGTGATAGCTTCATATTACAGACGCTGCACTAAGAGACTTGGCTCCTGGAATAAGTCCGTGATAGCTTCATATTCCAGACGCTGCACTAAGTGACTTGGCTCCTGGAATAAGTCCGTGATAGCTTCATATTACAGACGCTGCACTAAGTGACTTGGCTCCAGGAATAAGTCCGTGATAGCTTCATATTCCAGACGCAGCACTAAGTGATGGCTCCCGGAATAAGTCCGTGATAGCTTCATATTCCAGACGCTGCACTAAGAGACTTGGCTCCTGGAATAAGTAAGTGATAGCTTCATATTCCAGCACTAAGAGACTTGACTCCCGGAATAAGTCCGTGATAGCTTCATATTCCAGACGCTGCACTGAGACTTGGTTCCCGGAATAAGTCCGTGATAGCTTCATATTCCAGACGCTGCACTAAGAGACTTGACTCCTGGAATAAATCCGTGATAGCATCATATTCCAGACGCTGCACTAAGAGACTTGACTCCTGGAATAAATCCGTGATAGCATCATTTTCCAGACGCTGCACTAAGAGACTTGGCTCCTGGAATAAGTCCGTGATTGCTTCATATTCCAGACGCTGCACTAAGAGACTTGGCTCCTGGAATAAGTCCGTGATAGCTTCATATTCCAGACGCTGCACTAAGAGACTTGGCTCCTGGAATAAGTCCGTGATAGCTTCATATTCCAGACGCTGCACTAAGAGACTTGACTCCCGGAATAAGTCCGTGATAGCTTCATATTCCAGACGCTGCACTAAGAGACTTGACTCCTGGAATGAGTTTGTGATAGCATCAGAGTTCAGACACTGCACTAAGAGGAAGAGCTGGGACTAAAGCCAACAAAAATAATATTTGAGTTATTGTCGTCACTTACATCTACCGTTTGGTATTTTTTTCATTTTACAGCCTACAAAGTTCAGGGTCAGATCCAATGTAACTGGAGATTTATGATGACTTTAACATCGCAGTACTGATGCTGATCATTTTAATATGCTGTGGGGACTTATACCCTGACAACAAGTATCTTTGACTCAACTACAACAGTTTTGTTACGGAGATGGAAGTTTTTCATAATTGCCATCTCTAAATTGAGGTTAAACGCGACGACCTGAAGGTCGAATGGATCTAAAATCTAAGATCATCGATTGAAAAATATTTGAATAAATGTAGGTATTTTCTTACCGTGTACGCCTATTTTGGCAATACAAAACATCAGTAACACTAGGTTTCAAGATCTCCAATCTGATCTCTTCCCCAGGTGAATAACTAGAACGGTTCTATGTGGTTGATCGATGAGTGCAGACCTACTGTGACCTGTATTCTGTATTCACTTTTAGTAATTAGTATTTTATTAGTATTATTATTAAGCGCATGTTTTAGAGTTAGTAAGCCAGGAGTTGACGCACAACATGGTTGTCGTGATTTTTTGGCTTATGCGTGTTGGTAGAAACGCTCTGGTATTATATGTTAAGATACTTATTCAACTGAGGAAGAGGTCAGATTGCAGCTCTCGAAACGTAGTGTTACTGATGTTTTACATAACTGAACGATGGCAAATCCAGAAAATCCTGTATCAGAAATTATACACTTGCTGACATATATTAATGTTATCTTTAAAACGAGACACCTCCCATATCGCTAAAATACAAAATGAGGATGTAGAAATGCACGACGATTAACATTGTTTTTATGAGGGGGAACTCAAGGTCATTCTACTATTTCCGGTTCTTAAAATAAAATAAAATTTATCAATTTATACTAAACTGAAATTGCACGAGGTGTAAATTTCTTTAATAAACCAGGATTGTATCATAGGTTTTTCTTCTGTAGAGTTAACAGATTTAATTGAAAGCGAACTGTGTTTAAGCGAAATAAAAATGTACTGTTTCAAACTTTACTTTGACAATGATTATATTAAAATTGTTTCTAACTTGGCTTCACCCCATTAACGACATTTCTGAGATGAGTCCTTATATCTTCCACAAGCATGAAAGGGATAGAGCATTTTTGAGTTTGAATTGAATTTGAATACGATCCCATATATTCACTTTTCAAAACACCTTAGCTTAAGATTTAGTTATGCTTAATTGTATTGTCGTTAGGAAGTAAAATCAGATTGCGTATTAGAATATTATTCTTAAGCAATAACTTAATTATTGCTCATTACAAGTAAAATTCTTGTTTGTTATGAAACATACCGATGTTTTTTAGTTTTATTTATTGTGTTATAAATTTATGACATAATTTGCTAATTAAAAAAAGTCAGTGAAAACACATTGGTTAGTAGAGTGAAACGCCGCCTACCGCATCAGAATACGACGATCCAGTCAGAAATGGCAGCGGATAATGTACTTCACAATGTGTACCTAAAACAACCCGCCATTTCTGATTGGATAAACCTTTTGAGATGCGGTTTGCGGCATTCAACTCTACTAAGTGAGCTCTTTCAAATGAGGTATCACTCGACCCATGCTTCAATTTAAGATTTCCATGTTTTCCTCTGTGGGCCGTCCCCCCATGGTTGGCATGTCATGGTAATAGCAAGAAAAAATAGTTTACATAGCCATATGACACTGTGCAAAGTTTATAGATGTTATCTCTTATGGTTTTTTAAATATTAAGCCGTACCCATACTGTTCAAACACCCTGTATATTGATATGTGTTACACCTGAGGACGGGGGTAGATTTCAGTCTTCAAAACGTGGAGTTCTTTGCCGAGTCTTTGAAACGATTTAATTCCTTTAATAATTTCTTGGCTAAAAAGCTTTACGTTAATCTTAGCCGATAACTAATTAATTAGCTCAATTTTCCATTACGCAATAACTTCCTACTTCGTCTATTCTAGCGGGGTTCACGTTTTTTCCTCCGAGTTATCACCTCTGGAGATAACCGAGTTTCGCTGATTGCACAACTTTGACCCCAACATCGACATTAAACGTGCCGCGAGCTCGTACAGTCCTACAGCACTTGCAGCACCAAGGCCAAGGTCGTGATGCACTCATTGAGTGTTCAAGGACTATAGGGCAATTGAATATACAGACGAAGTGCTATGCTCCATAGCCGGCGCCGGCTCTGAGACGTTAAATTGATCTGCAACTGCACTCGTGTCAAGGAGTTTGGATTTCATCTATTTTGGTCAGATTTGATTTTGAAAACCAAGCTAAGATTTCATTGGTGGTTTTACAGGGATCTTCCTACGCCGATGGGACGATATTTACACACAACGTTTTTAAGGGAAAGCGGTTCATATGAATTTACCAATTTTGACTGACCCCAGGAATCGAAATCGGTGACCTAACGCTTAGACTGACCTCTACGCTACGGAGATGGACATTATGTGAGATGGATAAAGTACAGTATACCGCACCGAATGGACGAAATACACGGGGTTGGATACCGCTGAGGTAGTAGTAATAAATACCCGATTTGCAATATGTTCCAGATGTTTCCAATAATCTATGGGAATCTTGCATATGAACTAAATAATTATTAGAACTTTAAAAGTCACTTCCCTTCACGTTGATGTTGACTCAGACAGCTCGTGTATCAGGCACCTAGGAATTTAACGGATCTGAGCATAAAGGCTTCAGCTTCCCGATATGCCTGATGACTAGATCTCTCGGAGATATACAAAAATTGATAGGCAAACAAGATGACACAATATTTTCAAGATATAGGTAGACAAACAGTATTAGAATTTTGAGACGTAAACATAAAAAATGTCACCTGGGTATCAAGATCTACGTAGATCAAAATAACACAAGAATTCAAGAACCATGAAGAAAAGGATGACACCTGAATTTCAAGACCTGTAAATAGTCCTACTATTATATGTAGCCCCAAATACACTCAAAATGCTGGAGCGTGATGAAGTAATGAGCTATATTGATTATGAAATCATCCTGCATGATCATCCCTGTTTGTGTATTGTGGAGTAAAACACATAACCTTTTGATTCAATCACGTATTGATTTTCAAGACCGATATATGATAGACCTCATAGGTTCTGAGAACTGTAGTATTCTATTTTATCTTTTGAATTACACATAAAACGGTTTTGAATTTTTTAAATGCGAGGGAATAATTGACTTTGGATCCAAGGCCCAACCAATGTTAAGCTGTCGATCTTCCTGGCTTCTTTTAGTTCTGGATTTGATGATTGGTATCTCTAAATGGTGAAAGGAATTAGTTATAATCATTTTATTCTACGTTATACGAAATTTATGATAACTTTTGGTGGAAACAGGATTATTCATGTTCATAAAAAGTCTAATTATCCTCAGACTCTTTAATAGCAGTCAAGCATCTTCATTAGACCCTGGGTTAGTGCATTGGGGCAAAAAACTTAATTGAATCACACCAAGGTTGTTTTGACAATGAGTTTGCTAAGAATGTCACAGTTTAAATTGTTATCTTGTCGGAAGAGCGGTATAACTTGGGTCAACTTCTCTTAGTAACTCTATGTCGCTCAATTCATACGATAGCGTGAGCTACTTTGCCACTGCTAAGGTTTTGATACAGTACATGAGTGTCAAATTTAGTTCAGAACTTATCTCAAGCTTCAGTGAGGAGTAAGTGTTCGAAATCACAGGTGAGAATCAAAGTTCGCAATCATCTGGAAAAACTTGTCTTCTGTCCGTGTGACTGCCCACACGTTATTTTGAGAACGAACGATATCTCGATAACGATATGAGGTCTAGATTTAAATATTTTGCTATCACTCTTGGCCCAGGAAAATGTCCTCTTCTATGTCTTGGTCTAACCGTCTATCTGTCTATCAGTTTAGCTCACGGACAAATTGAGCTGAGGACTTTAAATTTTGCATAAAACGTCAACGAGAGTTTGGTAATGGCGAATGTCCTACAACCGGATTTGGTATCTCGAGAATGAATAGAGCTACGGATTTGGAATGTTCCATAAGATTTCATTTCTGGATAGTCAACATCGCGTTTGTTGACCTTAATTGGTGAAGGGCCTTGGTGATCGTCCAAGGACTTTGACTAAGTGTCCTTAGGATATATGAAACGTTTATTGAGCTACAGGCTAAGAATATTGCATGAGCTTCACTTCTGCAAAGGCATCATCGAGGTCGGTGACGGTGAATGTCTTTCTGTGGTGTTTGGCTAAGCTTTATGAAGCCTACATTCAATGATCTTGCTAAATGTATGTCTTCTGTATGCATGATATTTTAAAACAAATTGGAATACAGTTTTTGAATTTCGTTCGAAAATTTATTTCCATACACCTAAAATTGAAATCGGAAATTCCTCTTCAGCGAATTCACTCCTCAGGAAAGCCTGTTGCGCGACTCTTGTTCTGGCGTACTTGTACCTTATTACTGTGTTGGGGATGACGTTCCTCAGATTTTTTGGTTTATGTGATGACCTTCTTTTCCTTATGGATAAGAAGTGGAGTCTTCGAAGACTCGTGATGAGTTTGATGAGGCGGTGGAGTTATAGCCTTTACCTTCTACATCAGGTGCACAATTGAGAACGCATTTTCATCTAGATTACACTTCATTTCGAGTCTAGGCTGACTTCAGACGTACATTACTCCCAGATCCCTAGGGATCTAGGGATCTCTAGAGTCAAGTCTGCGACAGCGTCACATACCAGACGCTGCACTAACAGGAGGCTGAACTGGAGTTGAACACAACACTCACAATATCTGCGTTACTTATTACGTCAATTAAATGTCCATTGCCACTGGTGTTTCATGTACTTTATTTGATGATGTACAATTGGATTAAATTGTATTTAATCGTAAACAGTATAACTTTATTATTGTAGGAGACAATACATTGGCACATTATATTGAGAACAATTCTGGAACATTCTCTGGTATTTAAAAATAAAAAGAGAGTTCTCTGTAATGTTTTAGATGTGTATAATTTGAATTATCCTTGAGTTATTAATTTAGTTTCAAAGGCCCGAATAGTCGTGGACTGCGACTATCTACTAGCGATAACCCTGATAAGGAAAGCGTTTCTGTGTAGTTTTGGCCGAAAACGAACTCGATGTATTAATTAACTTAGTTTTTTGTAAAACCCAAAATAAACCTGGTTTTGTTGAACCCAGTACAGTTCATGGGTTGGATAGGTTTGGTTCACAGAATTTGGACTTCACGATAGTACAGTTCAAAATAATATTTGAAATTGGATACAAATAAGTTTTATGAAAACTATGAATAACTTAATCTGGTTACAAGCCACCTTCAGGGGATCCTTTAAATGAAACAACCTCTTTTGCAATTTTAATTTGGTAATAATTGAGTAGGATTACTAAATAATAATACGCTTTATCATTACACATAGCATACGATATGACAAATTGAGGCTTCAAGGAAATTTATGTACAATTTAGAAATTGGGCCTAAGCCTAACCTTGTTCTGACATTCATTCAAGAATTATTATTTTAAGATAACATTCGGGGTTTGTTTTAATATTTCTATCCAAAACTTAAAAGTAGCTGTTATCATTTCAAATGGTATATTAATAGATCAGGATTTGGAATTCGTCTTTAAATATATTTAATTTTATCGTGTAGACGTAAAAATTAAAATATTTAATTTTTATTTAATAATTTTCACGGGGCATAATCTGGCTATGAGTCTAAAGTTATTGTATAAAGTTAAACCTTATCAAATGTTTTAGTCATTTTTGTCAACATTTAAAATATAGATCTCATTATTTCAATTTGAATTAGTGTGATAAAAATAATGTTCTGCTTTCGATGTAAAAGTATTAAACTTTACATTTAAAAAAACGTTTTAAATATTTTTGACGAATTATATTTATATTATATGATTATTTTTTTACTGTTGTTATTAATATATATTACTACATTATTCATTTTCCCATAAAGAATAAAATATTATATAAAATTCAGGCTTCAAATAAATCTTAGTTTCTAAAAATAAAAAAAACTTTAATTAAATATGGTATTTTGTCACTGAATAAGAGAATATTTCTGAACTGCGTGTAGTTTTACACTACCACACATAAATTAAAAAATTACATCATCGCCGAATTTCCACGAAGTCAGCGTATTGTTTGGTAAACACTTCGCTAATAAGGAGATGCCACAGCGGTAGACAAACTTCACTGTCCATTGTAATAGCAAGGTCACACACTGTTGGCGAACCGAGGGCGGGGACCGAGGGGGGAGGTGTAGGCTGCTCCCATAGTGAGGTCATGGAAGGTTAGCTCACCGCATGAATGGGTGAGAGGCACATCCATGACGTCATGATGATGAATATTAGAAGAGGACCCACCTGTCTTCTACTAGGGTCACCTCTCTTGTTAGTCGAAGTAGCCCTCTACCTTATACCTTCTACTTACAGTACGTCCCTATTTTTCATTGATTTACTACACAGGGTGTCCCCTAACTCTCTGGAGTATACCATATACCACGTTATTGCTCAGGTCAAGACAAACATATTTCGCTATATGAAAATGGGTCTCTGATGCTTAATTTCCAATCTTTCTGTCTATGTATTTTTTTATAAAAAAACTAATATCCTAAAAACGAATAAGTTTCAAATGTTTATGACAACAAGGCCAATTTCAGAAAAAAATTATCATAAAATTATTTTTAGTATTTTAAAAATGGCGGTCATAAAAACGTTTAAACTTTAAATATATTACAAACCAGCAGTTTTTCTCAAGACCTACAAAAATAAAAGTTTGAGAGGATATTATCACAAACCTAATGACAACAACGTTATTCAAATCGATTAATAAAACACTGATTCAGAGCAGATTTACTGTGACAAAGACATTGCCACCATTAAGGTTCTCAGCGAATGGCCAACAATACAAAAACTAAATTAACGGCAGCTCTCAATTTGGACCATGTCTTGTCACAGTAAATCTGCTCTAAACAATTATTTATCATTAGATTTAAATGATTTTGATGTCATTAAATTTGTGATTATATCCTCTATAAACTGTTATTGTTGTAGTTCTTGAGAAAAACTGATGGTTTTCAAGATATTAAAAGTATTATGGCCGCCATTTTGAAAATATTTAAGATAATTTAATGCTAATTTTTGCGGTAATTGGCATTGTTGTCATAAACATTTCAGCCACATTTGGTATAATTAATCTTTTGGTTTTTGACATATTAATTTTTTAATGAAACACATACAGGCAGACAGATGGGAAACTAAGCATCGGAGACCCATGTCCATATGGTGAAATATGTTTGTCTTGACCTGAGCAATAACGTGGTATACCTTTGTCCAGAGAGTTACGGGACACCCTGTGTAGTATAATCAATGAAAAATAGGGACGTATGTAAGTAGAAGGTATCAGGTAGAGAACTACTTCTATATAGCGTATCTAATTTGTATATTACCAACGTGTCGACTGTTTAGTTTGTTCTGTCTATATACATCACGGTGATTGTTCTATCAGTGACTTCACGTTGATGAATCAGAAGAGGATCCGTCTTCCACTAGGATCACCTCTATTGTTAGTCGAAGTAGCTCTACCTCATACCTTCTATGAATGTCAGTTGCATTTTTTTTATTATACTAGATAACAATAGTGTATGCAATTCGTATATTACCAACGTTTCGACTGTTTAGTTTGTTCTGTCTATATACATCACGGTGATTGTTCTATCAGTGACTTCACGATGATGAATCAGAAGAGGATCCGTCTTCCACTAGGATCACCTCTCTTGTTAGTCGAAGTAGCTCTACCTCATACCTTCTATGAATGTCAGTTGCATTTTTATTTATTATACTAGATAACAATAGTGTATGCAATTCGTATATTACCAACGTTTCGACTGTTTAGTTTGTTCTGTCTATATACATCACGGTGATTGTTCTATCAGTGACTTCACGATGATGAATCAGAAGAGGATCCGTCTTCCACTAGGATCACCTCTCTTGTTAGTCGAAGTAGCTCTACCTCATACCTTCTATGAATGTCAGTTGCATTTTTATTTATTATACTAGATAACAATAGTGTATGCAATTCGTATATTACCAACGTTTCGACTGTTTAGTTTGTTCTGTCTATATACATCACGGTGATTGTTCTATCAGTGACTTCACGATGATGAATCAGAAGAGGATCCGTCTTCCACTAGGATCACCTCTCTTGTTAGTCGAAGTAGCTCTACCTCATACCTTCTATGAATGTCAGTTGCATTTTTATTTATTATACTAGATAACAATAGTGTATGCAATTCGTATATTACCAACGTTTCGACTGTTTAGTTTGTTCTGTCTATATACATCACGGTGATTGTTCTATCTATCAGTGACTTCACGATGATGAATCAGAAGAGGATCCGTCTTCCACTAGGATCACCTCTCTTGTTAGTCGAAGTAGCTCTACCTCATACCTTCTATGAATGTCAGTTGCATTTTTATTTATTATACTAGATAACAATAGTGTATGCAATTCGTATATTACCAACGTTTCGACTGTTTAGTTTGTTCTGTCTATATACATCACGGTGATTGTTCTATCAGTGACTTCACGATGATGAATCAGAAGAGGATCCGTCTTCCACTAGGATCACCTCTCTTGTTAGTCGAAGTAGCTCTACCTCATACCTTCTATGAATGTCAGTTGCATTTTTATTTATTATACTAGATAACAATAGTGTATGCAATTCGTATATTACCAACGTTTCGACTGTTTAGTTTGTTCTGTCTATATACATCACGGTGATTGTTCTATCAGTGACTTCACGATGATGAATCAGAAGAGGATCCGTCTTCCACTAGGATCACCTCTCTTGTTAGTCGAAGTAGCTCTACCTCATACCTTCTATGAATGTCAGTTGCATTTTTATTTATTATACTAGATAACAATAGTGTATGCAATTCGTATATTACCAACGTTTCGACTGTTTAGTTTGTTCTGTCTATATACATCACGGTGATTGTTTTCTATCAGTGACTTCACGATGATGAATCAGAAGAGGATCCGTCTTCCACTAGGATCACCTCTCTTGTTAGTCGAAGTAGCTCTACCTCATACCTTCTATGAATGTCAGTTGCATTTTTATTTATTATACTAGATAACAATAGTGTATGCAATTCGTATATTACCAACGTTTCGACTGTTTAGTTTGTTCTGTCTATATACATCACGGTGATTGTTCTATCAGTGACTTCACGATGATGAATCAGAAGAGGATCCGTCTTCCACTAGGATCACCTCTCTTGTTAGTCGAAAGTAGCTCTACCTCATACCTTCTATGAATGTCAGTTGCATTTTTATTTATTATACTAGATAACAATAGTGTATGCAATTCGTATATTACCAACGTTTCGACTGTTTAGTTTGTTCTGTCTATATACATCACGGTGATTGTTCTATCAGTGACTTCACGATGATGAATCAGAAGAGGATCCGTCTTCCACTAGGATCACCTCTCTTGTTAGTCGAAGTTAGCTCTACCTCATACCTTCTATGAATGTCAGTTGCATTTTTATTTATTATACTAGATAACAATAGTGTATGCAATTCGTATATTACCAACGTTTCGACTGTTTAGTTTGTTCTGTCTATATACATCACGGTGATTGTTCTATCAGTGACTTCACGATGATGAATCAGAAGAGGATCCGTCTTCCACTAGGATCACCTCTCTTGTTAGTCGAAGTAGCTCTACCTCATACCTTCTATGAATGTCAGTTGCATTTTTATTTATTATACTAGATAACAATAGTGTATGCAATTCGTATATTACCAACGTTTCGACTGTTTAGTTTGTTCTGTCTATATACATCACGGTGATTGTTCTATCAGTGACTTCACGATGATGAATCAGAAGAGGATCCGTCTTCCACTAGGATCACCTCTCTTGTTAGTCGAAGTAGCTCTACCTCATACCTTCTATAATGTCAGTTGCATTTTTTTTTATTATACTAGATAACAATAGTGTATGCAATTTCGTATATTACCAACGTTTCGACTGTTTAGTTTGTTCTGTCTATATACATCACGGTGATTGTTCTATCAGTGACTTCACGATGATGAATCAGAAGAGGATCCGTCTTCCACTAGGATCACCTCTCTTGTTAGTCGAATAGCTCTACCTCATACCTTCTATGAATGTCAGTTGCATTTTTATTTATTATACTAGATAACAATAGTGTATGCAATTCGTATATTACCATCGTTTCGACTGTTTAGTTTGTTCTGTCTATATACATCACGGTGATTGTTCTATCAGTGACTTCACGATGATGAATCAGAAGAGGATCCGTCTTCCACTAGGATCACCTCTCTTGTTAGTCGAAGTAGCTCTACCTCTACCTTCTATGAATGTCAGTCTGCATTTTTATTTATTATACTAGATAACAATAGTTGTATGCAATTCGTATATTGTTTCGACAATTTGTTCTGCGGTGATTGTTCTATTTTATTTATTATCACTTGTTAGTCGAAGTAAATCATACCTTCTATGAATGTCAGTTGCATTTTTTATTTATTATACTAGATAACAATAGTGTATGCAATTCGTATATTACCAACGTTTCGACTGTTTAGTTTGTTCTGTCTATATACATCACGGTGATTGTTCTATCAGTGACTTCACGATGATGAATCAGAAGAGGATCCGTCTTCCACTAGGATCACCTCTCTTGTTAGTCGAAGTAGCTCTACCTCATACCTTCTATGAATGTCAGTTGCATTTTTATTTATTATACTAGATAACAATAGTGTATGCAATTCGTATATTACCAACGTGTTGACTGTTTAATTCTCTCTAAATTACGATCAGAGGGAATTAGTTAGAGGAACGATCGAGCCTCCCCCCGTGCCCCTCGCAGCGACAAGCGTGAGCTCATTACAGCACCAGAATAATATTTTATATCTTATAAAAATCTAATGACATCAAATTATTTGCGGGACGTCCTGTATATGCAATTTTGAGGTGATTTACATTTTTTGCCCAACAATACGCACATACATTAAATTTGACAATACTGGCTAAAGCCATATTTCACACGAGCTACTCGATCGCCTATTAACGGACAACGTGGTCCATGGATTACACATATCATCCATATCATCCTTTCTGTACGAGTGTTAAAAACAAATATTTTGGACTTTAGTTTTTGCAGTGGTTCAATTCAAAAGTGACCACTAGGTCGCCAGCGATTTCTCAAAGGTAACAGCGAGTGGGCGATCCGGCGATTGAGTCGATCAATCTCGGGCGATTCGCGCATGCGCACTGATACTTGAGTCTCGCACAAACGCATCCAGTGTACGTTCAAGCGGCAACCTAATCGCCTACCAACCAGGTTCTTGGTTGACAAACGATCAAGTTGGCCCGTACTTACGAAAATATAAAATGTCGTTTGTAGTGCCATATTAAACAATGAGTGACCTGACATGACCACTCGTTGGTAATTGTAACAACTAATTAACAATAGGTTAATCACTATCGAGGCAATAAATAACAATATCTAATGACCACCCGTAAAAATGACTCTAATTGCCTCTTCATTAATAGATGTCCTACACAATTATGGACTTTGGATTTAGGGTTATCCTAATGATAAGTTCACAGCTGTAACTGAAATGTGAAACAATACTGAATAAATGATTCAATAAACCAAATTTGAACTTTTTTTACATTTCGTTTAAATATTTTGTATATATTTAATGCGAACTTGTGAAACAAACTAGATGTTATATTAGATGATATCAATATTATTTATCAAAATTACAAGCCCCAAATGTAAACTCTTTAAATCATTATTATTCTTTTTCAACGGTTAATTGTAGATGCAATGATTGGTGAACAATCTTCGGACTTTCAACCTTAACTTGCTTCATTTGTTATAATATATATTATATATAATAAAAAAATGTTACCTTTATTCTTAAAATCTGGTACTCTTTTTCGTATATTATTACGAACCATGGATAGGACAAGAGCATAATTACTCGTAGTTTGTAGAAAATAAAATATCTTTTGAAAATACTCTGTATGTAGTAGAAAAGTCTTCACATAGAAGTTGTGGCTTCAATTATTAAAATGTTTGTTGAACAGATTTGAAATAAATATCCATTGGAAAATAGTAATTAGTATTTCGTAAGAATACAATAAAAAACTATATAACACAAAATATTTCATTCAGACTTTTATTGCTCTGTAAACCCAAGGAACACCAGCCCTAATCACTTTTAGGCTTAGGGTTTTTATTTCACAGCCACAGTCCTTTCAAATGCCTTTCTAGACGACAGTAAAACGCTAACACTGTTCTATGGAGAATTTTAGTGATTCAAATATGTAAAAATAGAAAAAATATGTCGTAGTGTGTATAAAAATTAAGACTAAAGTGGGGGTTTTTATAAAAAGACATGACAGTTTTCAAATCATAATATAGATAGGTACTACAAATAACCTTTAAAATTATAAACCTATCTGCGAAGAATAGTCCGTAGTGGCCAACATCTTGGTTTTTAACCATTCAGAACAATGTTCAACCCCATGCATTTTTTCGACCTTATTTATGGAAACCAACACAAAAAATGCAATTTTTTCCCTAAATGATGGAAGATGCCACATTGTTTTTATTAGTTTTTCTGATAAAAATTATAACAACATGTTGCTCTACTTCATGGTTTAAAATAATATTAAAACAGTATAAGCTTTACAACTAAAAGCATTTGGATGCTTATTAATGACTTCAAAATAAGTGTTAAGATTAAAATGTAGTCGTAACAGTCATTATTGTTATGGGTAAAAACTGGATCTTTTCACTACAACCATCTTCTCGGTACTGCGGTAACATATGACGTAACCATAGCGAGACCACAGGAGATGAATAAACGGCACACACTAACCATTTACCGGTTACCAGGACCGCACAGCTAAATATAACCGCGTCAGTACCGCGATGTGTGTGGTTGTGCGGTTACTGTGCGGTATGTGTCAACTGTAATACCGATCATCTGCATGCTCACGCGAGTCTACAGACGTAGCTGTGAATCAGATGCTTGGAATTCATTTGGAAGGAAGTTATTCCTTTCCTTATCCGACTTCCACTCGTGGCTATTTTAAGGCCTTGATAAGCCAAGCTATCTTTATCAGTTAAAATGCGTCAACTCTCCCTTCTTATCAGTCTTTGAATAATCGTTTAGTTTATTTTAGTACGTTTTCAATGTCTATGTTGAATATAAAGTAGTTTCAAGAATGACCGTTTTTTAGACTTAGGCTGTTTAAAATTACCAGGAATGAATCTGTAATCACTGCAAACAAGTTGAGCATCTAATTAACAAAGAAACTTCATATTAGCAAATGAAGAATGTGAAAAATGTATTTAAATCTAATACATCCTGCAAAAGTTGTGACTTTTTTAAACGAAAATTATTGTTCACGGACTAATAATTTTACTGACAAATCGAAATAAAAAGAATTCCTATGAACCTATACTTTCCTGCTCACGTTCTTTTGCGTCAATTTTTCTGTCGCCTTTTTCTTTAAACATTCTAAACTCGCAAAAATCAAAATTAAACAAGATTAAAATGTTTTATGGTTATAGATTACCAAATTGGAACTGGGATCCAAAAATAAAATAATATATTATTAAACATTGTGGTATATTATACATTGTCATCTTCTCAAAATTTCAACAAAAACAGGAAAAATGTCAAGGAACATAAAACGTTGTCGAAAAAACGGAAAACATGTTTGGAACTCGGCGTGGAGGTCGAGATTTAGAGAAATAGCTGAATTAATTTTTCAAATCGGATCTCATTATTAATTCAGTAAATACGCATTTTTAAACAAATTTTCATCCGATCCATATGGGAAATACCATCAATTTTTAATTTAAAAAAAGTAGTTCATGATGTTCTAAATGCACTTACCAACCTTTCATGAATTTGAGGTTAATTAGTGATTTAACAAAAAATAAAGCAAGATCTAATTAAGATTTGTTCTTTAACACTACATTGTAATCTTTAATTTTAGCAAATATAAATGTAATGACCAACTAGTACTGTAAAAACAACAAATTTGATAAAACATTTTATATAGTACTCCTCGAATGCCAAATGATAGGTAATGTAGGCAACCATGGAAAATAATGTAAGTCAAACACGTTGAAAATCAATCAACTAGGTAAGAACGTACCCAGGAAAAATTACGGGGGGGGGGGAATCAAGACGAAATTGGGGGGCCTCCCCCGAAAACATTAATATTTTTAAAACTTTCAAGCATAAGAAGCAATTTGGTGAGTGAATTTTGCACAAAGATTTTTACGCCTCGGAATTTGACAATTGTTATTCATCATTGCGGAGGCACTGCTTTAGGAGGCTGTGCTTTAGTGAGGCTGTGCAGGACTAATAATTGTAGTTGATTGAACTTATTTAGTAATGCAAGTACAGAAACATGCTTTTATTGTCTGCAAGACACAATACATATTATACCAATCCACTTTGAGAAACGATAATATGTAAAAGCAAAATTCTTATCGTACCTAGTACTTGCTCTGGAGAAACTGATATTTTTCCGTAGTGGACAGAAAGTAAAGCAAATGCATACAACCGCCCATTCCTTATTTTGTTCCTTAAAAAGTTCTTGACCCGTTTCAATGTTGAGAACGATTTTTAGCGGTATAAGTCAGTAATAATGAATTATTTAAATAGTAATAATAATCGTTTGCTAAAAAAGTATTTGAAAAATGAAAATTTAGGAGGGTCCGTATCCCTTGGCTACGTCCTTGATAACAATGATTTGCCTGCCAGCAAACATTTATCTCCTAATTAGATTATGTTTAGCTCTTTATCGTTTCTTTACTTTTTCTTTTGTTATGTGCGGGTAGGAATGTGCGTTAATTCCAATTCTTTTCTTTGTTATAACAAAGAAAAAAATTAGTTCAAGGACTAATAGGAACTATAGTTCGAGGAGCTCAACATCACAGGCTGCCATTTTTATTCGCAATTCTTTTCCACTCAGAATGGATCCAAACAAATGGATGGCAAATGTAGTACATCCTTGTTGGCCTTTCCGTGTTATTTGGATTTGACTGTAGTAAACAAGATTTACTAAAAAAAATTAAGCTTCAAACAATTGTACCCTCTCATTTGAACTCATATAATCATAGGACCGTCGTACTTATTCAAGAATGAAGTAAGTAAGGGTTTGTGGTGTTTATAAACTAATATCTAAACAAACTATAAATTGCTTTGATTTTAATTTATTATGAGCTTCTAATCCCTCATAACTCTAAAACCAACAAAATAGGAATAATAGTTATATACTGTTTGACATTGTTCCCATGGAGATAAAATCCATGGTCCGATATTTAAATGGTTCGAATTCCAAATTAAACAGTAGCTTCTATAGTTTACCTAGTTACAGTGAAATGATGTCTACTATAACCTACAGGAGTTTGTGACACCCTTTTGTGAACACCATGTATATACAACAAAGGTTTTATCAGTTGAAAGATGTCAGCTGTTTTGCATCAGTAATAGAAAATTTACAAGATGGTAACTATTTTTAAATTCTTATAACAATTCCAAAGTTACTTTTCTCAACGAAATCCGGTTTAGATATAGAGAAAAATTAATAAAGTTCATAGATTTAATTTAACTTTATTTAATCAAAATAATATAATTCTATTTAAGTTATAAATTAATTAAAAAAAATTACACTTCCTGAAATTGTAACTCTTGCACATACTGTTAAAAGTTCATATTTTTATTTACTGCCATTTTTATTTGGGCTCGGTTAAAAATTCCTAAATTTCATTTATACTTTAAATGCCTGTAATTCTTCCTGCATTTATTACAATTTCATAATTTTCCTATTTCCATAAACACTATCTTAAGGGCTATGACAATTCTAATGAAACAAATATTTTTCAACCAAATACTTCCGTCGACGCAGTATGCAAAAGAAAAATAAATTTTAAGCCAAGAGACTCTGGGTAGCCAACCGATTTCAAAGATGATTCACCGAACCACACTCGGTACTGAAAGAGAAAATCGGGAGGGCAACTCCCGCAAAGGATGGTTTACCGAACCACACTCGGTACTGAAAGAGAGAATCGGGAGGGCAACTCCCGCAAAGGATGGTTTACCGAACCACACTCGGTATTGAAAGAGAGAATCGGGAGGGCAACTCCCGCAAAGGATGGTTTACCGAACCACACTCGGTACTGAAAGAGAGAATCGGGAGGGCAACTCCCGCAAAGGATGGTTTACCGAACCACACTCGGTACCGAAAGAGAGAATCGGGAGGGCAACTCCCGCAAAGGATGGTTTACCGAACCACACTCGGTACTGAAAGAGAAAATCGGGAGGGAACTCCCGCAAAGTACGAATATGGTTTACGCAACCATACTTGGTATTGAAAGAGAGAATCGGGAGCGCAACTACCGCAAAGGATGGTTTACCGAACCACACTCGGTACTGAAAGAGAGAATCGGGAGGGCAACTCCCGCAAAGGATGGTTTACCGAACCACACTCGGTACTGAAAGAGAGAATCGGGAGGGCAACTCCCGCAAAGTACGAGTATGGTTTACCCAACCATCCTTGGTACTGAAAGAGAGAATCGGGAAGGCAACAACCGCAAAAGTATGGTTTACCGACCACACTCAGTACTGAAAGACAGAATCGGAAGGGCAACCGTCTTCAGAGGATGGTTTACCGAATCACACTCGGTACTGAAACAGAGACTCGGGGGGGGGCAGCCCACTTCAAAGCATGGTTTACCGAATCACACTCGGTACTGAAACAGAAATTCGGGGGGGGGACAGCCCACTTTAAAGCATGGTTTACCGAATCTCACTCGGTACTGAAACAGAAATTCGGGGGGAGGGGAAGCCCACTTCAAAGCATGGTTTACCGAATTACACTCGGTACTGAAACAGAAAAATGGGGGGGCAGCCCACCTCAAAGCATGGTTTACCGAATCACACTCGGTACTGAAACAGAAATTTGGGGGGGGGGGCAGCGCACTTCAAAGCATGGTTTACCGAATCACACTCGGTACTGAAACAGAGACTCGGTAGGGCAACCCATCAACGGATAGTTTACCGAATCACACTCGGTACTGAAACAGAGACTCGGTAGGGCAACCCATCAACGGATAGTTTACCGAATCACACTCGGTACTGAAACAGAGACTCGGTAGGGCAACCCATCAACGGATAGTTTACCGAATCACACTCGGTACTGAAACAGAAATTCGGGGGGGTGGGGCAGCCCACTTCGAAGCATGGTTTACCGAACCACACTCGGTATTGAAAGACAGACTCGTGAATATGACGTGTATTCACTGACTGCCCAAGCACATTTTTAGCACATTACGTCACCTCACACAATAGTAAACAATGTTGACACTCCGTGGAAGGAGAATTCCGCATACCAGACAAATTGGTAGTCGTAAATTCTTGGTTGGAGTGGTGTATTTTTAGAACATTACTCCCATTTAAGAGAGTTGCAATATTCTAGTTCTTCAAATTTTTATTTGTTGCATCTTATTGTATTTTTAGAACATTACTCCCATTTAAGAGGGTTGCAAGATTCTAGTTCTTCGAATTTTTATTTGTTACATCTTATTGCACTACTTGTAGTAGTGTCCATTCCAAAGTCTACTCTTAAACATATAATGTTTTTGTAATAATTCTGTACAAATTACAAGATATTAAAAAGAAATTCCTTTTAAATTGCATAGAAATAATTAATTAGAATTAATTATATTTTGGTTGATACTAAATTTAAAATGATTGTTCCAATTATTGATACGACTACATTTTTAATTAACATAACATATTTATAAATGTTTTTGTTCAATTTGAAACAAATTTAATTTAATTTATACAGATATTATCTTTTTAACTCTAAGACTTACTGGACTGTAATATTGACTACCTTTAATTTCCTTCTAATACAAGTATTCTACGTTTTGTTTTTCACATAAGATTATTTAAACATAATATTATTACATAAAATATACTTTCCTGGTCGAATTAGTTGGTATAAACTGGCTTGTTTGTTATATTAAAGGCAGAACTCATGAAAACTGTTTAATCAGAAAGATTTCTTGTCACTCTACAAGAAATTGTAGTTATTTAAATATAAAATGTTTGTAACCAGAGAGAATTAAAATCAGTTGATGATAAAAACGTGAATTTTTACAATATGTACATGAGTAAAGCTTCACTTTAAATGTTTTATAAATAAAAAACACGTCTAGCTATCGTTCATGTGCACACTGAACAAGATTCATATCCGACACAGTTTCCCTTTGAACCCGGTTACAAGACGCCACCAAATTCTGCTTTACCATCATCATGAGATGATACATTTTTCTATTTTTCCTAAAAGGTATCTTAAATGGGAGGGACAAAAATTAACACACTACCTTAATATGGAAAAGTATGAGATTGTATCAAGACTATTTAAATATTAGTCTAAATTAAAATAGCAGTTTTACGTACTCAAATATTCGGAAGAGGTGTAAGAAATGATATCTGACAATCACCTTCTACTACCTCAGGAATGCTAGCAATAACAGTTAAACAGGTTTTGTGTATGATGTAATTGTTATTCAGCGGGAAACTGTGTGAGGAGCTACAATTATGTTTGCGATAGAGCTGCAATCATGTTAGCGCTTCTGAATTGCGTGTTTGAGATTTCTACATGATCACAAAGACGCAATTCAGAGCACGCTAAATGGACAGTTTGTGAATGAAAGATAAAGCTGATAAGTGTGTAGGCAGACTATACAAAAATGCCTATGACGCTGTAATACGATTTATTTCTTGCTCATACACGATAAATTGAGTCAAATTTACTAAGCCTTATCTTCACATTGACTTATATATTAAGGAATATAGTATATTAGCATCAATTAGATAACTCAGGGATTAAACTTCGTGTTTTACTTCTGCTTTTGATGAAACATCAATAACAAATTTGTGGGCAGATTTAACAGATCCTCATGGTCGATTGAAAGCAAAAAATTGTAAAGCAAACGTATCCTACCGTGCGAATGTTGGAGTCCTGCATCTGGAGTTCACAGAAGAGATCCTAAAAAAGTTGTTAATAAAGAGTTTCAAATGGAATTCTTTGCATATTTTCTACATCAAAGGCACCGCGATCATAAACAACTTCTCTTCAATATTTTTGAGCTTTAAGACCTCATATCATAGTTGGCAATGAGACACTTATTTATATAGATTGCGAGTACATGTTTGTAGGCAAGGTACCTCTGATGTCAAAACGATGGAAAGAGTTCGTTTTGAGCTTTAAGACCTCATATCATAGTGCACTCAATTGGCAATGACACACTTATTTATATAGATTGCGAGTACATGTTTGTAGGCAAGGTACCTCTGATGTCAAAACGATGGAAAGAGTTCGTTTTGAGCTTTAAGACCTTATATCATAGTGCACTCAATTGGCAATGACACACTTATTTATATAGATTGCGAGTACATGTTTGTAGGCAAGGTACCTCTGATGTCAAAACGATGGAAAGAGTTCGTTTTGAGCTTTAAGACCTCATATCATAGTGCACTCAATTGGCAATGACACACTTATTTATATAGATTACGAGTACATGTTTGTAGGCAAGTTACTTCTAAGTTCGTTTTGAGCGTTTTCGTCGCCGTCTTTTTTGGATCTCTTCAGACAGCCGTTGATTCCAGACCCCGAGAGTCAAGCCTGTGACAGCGTCAAAGTTTAGACGGAACACTGGGAGGAGAAATGTAGCTAAACTCAAGAATCGATTCAACCACTCCCATCACAGCTACGTCATTATATCCAACAGGTTCGTCTCTTGGACATACCGCTAAGCGCTAAAGTTAGAATATGACATCATCATCACGTTAGCTGAAAACCGGTATAGAATGTAAATTACACAATGGTTTGGGACTTCTTGATAGACCTGTTTACTTGGTTTACATTGAATTCCTTTTACACTGGCGTGAAATCTTTCTTAAGCGTGATTCTAAATTAAGCATACAACTGAAAAACTAAATTTGGTTACTGTACAGAAATTATGCTTAGAAATCAAGAGAAATATTCAGGGTGTCAAAATGTCTGGACAGAACTTAATATTTTTGCAATCATCACCTTAAATGTAATCTTAGGCCAATATTAATATAATTTTAAAGGTATTTATTATTGGAATATAGTGCCGCAAACTGCACTTCATATGTATTTCTCGTGACAAAATGGTGGCTGGAGGAATAAGATCAGTATTTAACTTTAAACAGCTACTATTTTCTATGAGATGTACGTTATAGGAATTACTGTCTTAGAAACTAGAGAACTTTGAGAATTGTAAGAATCAACTTACATATAAGTATTGAAACGTCCTATATTGATTATTGGGTGTTTTTGCTACCCAGTTCCTAGCCTGGGCCATTAACAGATGCGTAATTGTCTATCACTTTTAGTTTAAAATGTTTGTATAATAGCAATTATTTTAGGTTATGGTATTTGTAACATATACTTCTACTAGTATAATACTGATATTATATAATAAAAACTATTTAATGACCATGTTCTATGCATGTGTATTGTCTTTGAACAATAAATACTTTTATTGATTGATTGATTGGTTTGAGGATTATACACAATCTCTATATATATGGTACAGTAAATAAATTATATCCAACATCATCTATTATTATTATCCAACATCATCTATTATTATTATCCAACATCATATATTATTATTATCCAACATCATCTATTATTATCATCCAACATCATATATTATTATTATCCAACACCATCTATTATTATCATCCAACATCATCTATTATTATTATCCAACATCATATATTATTATAAATATCGCAATAGTGATATAATAATTCCATTAATATTGGTTGTACTTTAGCACAGCCTCAACTCGTACGGCTTGAAAAATTATTTTCTGTCTTTCTTTCGACACGATATCTAGAACACAATCTGACATAATGACTTGAAATTGTGCACAAAGCTTCATTTTACATATAGAACACTGAGTTTGATGATTGTACATGCCACTCCATGGGATTTTGCTGAGCGTTAGCGAATAGTTTTATATTGGTCTCTGTGTAACCATGACGGCAACAAGAAAATAGCAGAATAAATACAAACAAACTTAATGCACCTCAAAAGATTCAAACATGTGATATATAACACATGCAGCCTAACTATCCCAACTTTAATTATTTAAACACTGATATGAAACCTAATTTAATAATACACAATCTGAGTGTATCATGTATCAAATACCCGTATGTTGAGAATGATTTTATATGTAGTCTTTAAGTTTTGTATGCAACTTTCTTCCTGTCAACTTCTTTTGTTTATGATTGTATTTCTGTCTGTCTGTCCGTTGGAAATCTCGAGAGTTATATATGTTAAATTTTACAAGCAACCTCATCAAATCTTGTTATGTATGACACGTAGTGTGGCACACTTCTTGTTATGTATGACACGTAGTGTGGCACACTTCTTGTTATGTATGACACCTAGTGTGGCACACTTCTTGTTATGTATGACACGTAGTGTGGCACACTTCTTGTTATGTATGACACGTAGTGTGGCACACTTCTTGTTATGTATGACATGTAGTGTGGCACACTTCTTGTTATGTATGCCACGTAGTGTGACACACTTCTTGTTATGTATGACACGTAGTGTGGCACACTTCTTGTTATGTATGACACGTAGTGTGGCGTACTTCTTGTTATGTATGACACGTAGTGTGGCGTACTTCTTGTTATGTATGACACGTAGTGTGGCACACTTCTTGTTATGTACGACACGTAGTGTGGCACACTTCTTGTTATGTACGACACGTAGTGTGGCACACTTCTTGTTATGTACGACACGTAGTGTGGCACACTTCTTGTTATGTACGACACGTAGTGTGGCACACTTCTTGTTATGTACGACACGTAGTGTGGCACACTTCTTGTTATGTATGACACGTAGTGTGGCACACTTCTTGTTATGTATGTCACGTAGTGTGGCACACTTCTTGTTATGTATGACACGTAGTGTGACACACTTCTTGTTATGTATGACACGTAGTGTGACACACTTCTTGTTATGTATGACACGTAGTGTGGCACACTTCTTGTTATGTATGACACTTAGTGTGACACACTTCTTGTTATGTATGACACGTAGTGTGGCACACTTCTTGTTATGTACGACACGTAGTGTGGCACACTTCTTGTTATGTACGACACGTAGTGTGGCACACTTCTTGTTATGTACGACACGTAGTGTGGCACACTTCTTGTTATGTACGACACTTAGTGTGACACACTTCTTGTTATGTACGACACGTAGTGTGGCACACTTCTTGTTATGTATGGCACGTAGTGTGGCACACTTCTTGTTATGTATGTCACGTAGTGTGGCACACTTCTTGTTATGTATGACACGTAGTGTGACACACTTCTTGTTATGTATGACACGTAGTGTGGCACACTTCTTGTTATGTATGACACGTAGTGTGACACACTTCTTGTTATGTATGACACGTAGTGTGGCACACTTCTTGTTACGTATGACTCGTAGTGTGGCACACTTCTTGTTATGTATGACACTTAGTGTGACACACTTCTTGTTATGTATGACCGTAGTGTGGCACACTTCTTGTTATGTATGACACGTAGTGTGGCACACTTCTTGTTACGTATGACTCGTAGTGTGGCACACTTCTTGTTATGTATGACACTTAGTGTGACACACTTCTTGTTATGTATGACTCGTAGTGTGACACACTTCTTGTTATGTATGACACGTAGTGTGGCACACTTCTTGTTATGTATGACACGTAGTGTGACACATTTCTTGTTATGTATGACACGTAGTATGGCACACTTCTTGTTATGTATGACACGTAGTGTGACACACTTCTACGTTGTTATAGTTATAGTACGTAGTAATACGTGAAATAACACACTATATTAATAGCACAGATACCATCCATCTAACATTATCGGTTTAAACAATAGGTTCAAGAACATTTAAATTTAATCGAACCTGGCCTTGGTCTATGAAAGTCCATGGTTGTTAGATTACGATAGGCAATAATTTAATCTTATTTGCCATATTTAAGTGCAGTTGAGTGTTGAACATGAAATTTTATTTTCCTAGGTTCTTATGATTTGACTAAAGTCCATATTTCTACTGCGTCTGTGCCATAAATCATATTCAATAATGTATGATTGGATTCATGTAAAAAAGTAAATATATTTTTTACACTTAGTAGTTGCATAGTTACTCACTGCTCTATTTGCTTTATTTTGCTATTTTAAAGCATTTGATTTTTGTAATATATTAATTTTTGTCCAATAAAAATATTTATAATATTTTTAAATATAGATTTCGAAGAACTGTAGCCAAAAACAGCATTCATATTATTTAAGTCAGTGGTGTATATAAATAATAATTATTTCGGCGGGGAGGGCCTGACTCACAGAGTAGTTTAGGAAGTATAAACGTACCCTTCAAAATGGAGGTTCAGGAATCTTCCATTCAGTATTTTTGAGTTTTAAGACCTCATAAAAATATGTTTTAGTTGAAAACAAACTACCGAGAGAAATTTTAATCGTACGTGTTTGAAATATAGGGAGGGAGGTTTGGGCCCCTGAGCCCCCCCCTTACATACACCCATGATATTTGGTGCATTCGATGTTCTGACTGTATATTTATACGAAACCTTTTAATTTCGTTTCATTCGTGAATAATATTATTGAAATATTATTGTTTGTTTTGTATATCAATAAAATATCTTTTAAAATATGCACTATTTAAACTTAAATTTGTAGCTTTATTAGATTATTCTACCTGCCTCTCAAATTTACCCTTTTATTGAAAGTTTGGCGAGTTTATAAACTTGTCACGTAATACATGGTATATCAATGGATATTTTTTCGTTTCCTTCCACCAGTGGGGGGCAGCATTGAAATTCTGTAATGGCCGGAGCCCCAATTATAATTCAATAAGATAATTTTATAACTAGAATATTTGAAAACTAGAAAAACTTTCTATTCTTGCCTCTAGTTGTGAATTGATAATAAACATTTAACCTATATCTTCTTTAGATCATTATTGTACTATAAAATGGAGTAAAACACGCTATGTAAAGCATGTTAATTTTCTCTTCCTTACCTTATGACAAATGAAGAAAGCAGATTTACGTACTTACCGAAACAAAAGTAAATACTATAAGGTACCTATTAATTAAACCCACATTTCTCGTTTTTGTTGTTTAATAATAAATTATTGTTATCTAATTTCCTCTTGGATTAATTCATTATCTGTTCAAATTTAACTAATGTAGGCCTATTTATTTTATTGTGCTTATCTCAGATGGTTTCAAGGATTCCACCTTTATAGATAGCGACTGCATTTTTCACTTCAAGGACATACTTATTAGGTAGTTCTGGTTGAAAACATATTATCTTTTGGTGGAAAAAGTAAACAATTTCTGTCTCGGATTTCTTAAGTGGCCTTATCTCCTGATTTTTTCCTAAACCATCTTAAATGAAAACCTAAGTTAACTGTGTATGTTTGGTTTTTATTGATGCTGATATCAATTTATAATATTTATAATTTCTAAACCAATAACATTAATCAATCGTAAAACGTTGCAAATAAAGTAATTAAATAAAAATGCCTTTATTATGTAAGCGTAGTCTCAGTTATTTTACTCGTAGGTCAATTCACTACAAGAATATTTAAATGTATACAAAACTAACAGTGATAAATTATATAGACTGCAATAAATTTAACATTCTAAACCGAAACCGATTCATGTTTATCAAATACAAAGCGCCATCGCCAATATGTGCATTAAAATTTTATTTTTAATACTTCAGGTATTGTTTTATTTCATCTATTTAAAGAAATCTTCTAACTTTTGACCAAACTTTAGACAAGAACTGTGTAGTATTCTTTTTGGGAAGTTGAACAATCTCGAGCCAAAGTATGAGAAGTTTTCTCTTTCGGCTTTCAGCTTCACTTTAGGATAGAGGTGTGCCAGGCCGTTCCGGAATTGGAACCGTTCCGACTGGAACGTTCCAGGCTCGGACTAGTGCGGCGACATAGTTCCAGTTCCAGCCGTTCCTTTCCGACTGTGCTTTGTACTTATTTAAGTTTTTGTCAGATTTCGTTCCGGTAAAATATAATACGACGTTCCGATATTTGAATTCTAAACACAGGCTCTGTACTTAAGTGGCCATCATAGATACACAGTTCTATAAAAATTAAACTTTGTTAAAGTTTAAGTTCGAAAATATTAATTTGAATTCAAAATCTACTAATAAAAACTACTGCCAGTATAGGTGATCAAAGTAAACTAACCAATTCAATCAAAGACAATTTTATTCATACAACAACAAACATAATAAGAAGTATTTATAAAGTGAATTTAAATTCACATATCTTAAAATCAAGATACAAAATTCTGAACTAACAGAGCCGGAACGCCTGGAACTTCTAGGCACGTAACCTGTCCCGACGGAACATGGAGTTCCGGAACGTTCCGATGGAACTGTTCCAGTTCTTTTGGCACATCTCTACTTTTGGAGGGGGTGCTGCATTCGGTAATCTCTGCTCTGTACTGTAGCCTCCTCCTAGATACCGTGGTTCCAAGTAGCAAGGACCTTGTTGATCAACGACATTGTCCTACACACGGCTTACACAAGAAACAGGTTGGCAGCATCCTCCTAGATACCGTGGTTCCAAGTAGCAAGGACCTTGTTGATCAACGACATTGTCCTACACACGGCTTACACAAGAAACAGGTTGGCAGCATCCTCCTAGATACCGTGGTTCCAAGTAGCAAGGACCTTGTTGATCAACGTCATTGTCCTACACACGGCTTACACAAGAAACAGGTTGGCAGCATCCTCCTAGATACCGTGGTTCCAAGTAGCAAGGACCTTGTTGATCAACGTCATTGTCCTACACACGGCTTACACAAGAAACAGGTTGGCAGCATCCTTCTAGATACCGTGGTTCCAAGTAGCAAGGACCTTGTCGATCAACGTCATTGTCCTACACACGGCTTACACAACAAACAGGTTGGCAGCATCCTCCTAGATACCGTGGTTCCAAGTAGCAAAGACCTTGTTGATCAACGTCATTGTCCTACACACGGCTTACACAAGAAACAGTTTGGCAGCATCCTCCTAGATACCGTGGTTCCAAGTAGCAAAGACCTTGTTGATCAACGTCATTGTCCTACACACGGCTTACACAAGAAACAGTTTGGCAGCATCCTCCTAGATACCGTGGTTCCAAGTAGCAAGAACCTTGTTGATCAACGTCATTGTCCTACACACGGCTTACACAAGAAACAGGTTGGCAGCATCCTCCTAGATACCGTGGTTCCAAGTAGCAAGGACCTCGTTGATCAACGACATTGTCCTACACACGGCTTACACAAGAAACAGGTTGGCAGCATCCTCCTAGATACCGTGGTTCCAAGTAGCAAGGACCTTGTTGATCAACGACATTGTCCTACACACGGCTTACACAAGAAACAGCTTGGTAGCCTCCTACACATCTTAAGCTGGATACAAACCTGACAGAGCTGTTTTGAATTTTATGGAGGTTTTTTATGTTCTCCACAAAAATGCAGTTACAATTATAATGGCATAGTTTGTAAGCCATTGGACAAAATGGCAACATAAATTTTGAAACGGAACGTAAAAAATGTATATTTATGTTTGCCTTTTTATGAAAACAAAACTGCATTTTCGACATAAAACATTACGAACTAAAATGAATTTTTGTCACTTCCAGCAATGAATGAGCAATAAGAAACACCGAAGACTCTACATTACCATAAAGCCAAGTTGTGATAGAGATGGAAATGTGCAAGTAGAAACGGAAATTATTCATATAAACAAGAATCTGAGGAAAACATCCAAACGAGAGGGTTTTGAACGATCTCGTTGGCTCCAGACGAGAGAATAATACATTCATTTACATCCTCATTCAACCACCGCCTATTGCGAACTCACCAACAATTCATTCACAAGGTTACATTTCCTAAAAGAAAGTTTTCTCGGAAATGTTATTCAGGGAAATACTTTTTAGCTCGAACTGTTTAGAAGATAAAGTTCTCATTGTTTGAGACACAATTTAAACTATCTTTGTAGCATTCATGTTTTATAACATTAGTGTTTTATGATAATTATTAGATTTTGTTAAATTGTAACTACAAGAGTATTGTTTTACATTATATTCTATATTCTAAGTAACTTAAATAGATAAAAGGGAGGAAACACCCTGTGGATAAAAGAAAGCCATAAATATTTTTGTCAGCTAGTACATAAAGGACATTCATACTTGCAATTTAACAAAGCTTCTTCATGCTCCAAATGACTTGTGGAATCGCCTGATGATGAAATATTCTGTTTCGAAAGGCTTCGTCCAAAATTAATCATTTTGAAAAGTAATGTTTTATGTTAACGTTTAGTACTATTTTTAAACATTTTCTCCAGTTGCTCCAAGAATCTACATAATATCATAGTTTCATCAAATATTCATTTATTGTACGTAATAGAAATATTTACCTTTGTACTAAAATAACTTATTCGAGCATATCTTATCACACAGAGGTTACAATAGTTCTAAATCTAACTATCAGTATACATAAAAAGACGTGTTAGAGGTGGCGTTATTCAAACATATTTGGAGAAATATCCCGCATCAATGGCGTGAGATTGTAAGACCCTCCCCCGCTATTCATCCCGATCCGGTAATGGAATGTTTACCCCTGATGCAATACTAATTTTTCTGAATTTATCTCGCCTCCAACAGTGAATTAGATAAACAATTAACTGCTACCTAGCAGTTCTGGATGACCGTATCTGTTCCACTATTGATGATCTTTCATTGCTTTTAGCAGCTGAAGCACTAATAAATTCAGCTGAATAATCAATTCAGAGCCTTGAGATAACAAGATTCCACTTCACCAATTGATAACAAAGGAATGCGAAAGTTATCGACGTAAACATAATACACCTTAAACAGATTAATCTAAATGAAAGATTATCTTGACACTTCGATATCTTCATGAATGTTATATTCCAACAACCTCATGATCTAAACAGAAATACTGTCAGTTCTTTCTTGTGTATTCACCATAACATTCTTAGTACATTTACTGCCGATATGATTGAGGCCTTATAAAGGTACATAACTAAGCTTATATAGTCTTAAAACCTTAAAATACATTAACAGAAGCACAGATCACAGCCAATTCTTATTATAGCAAATTATTCACCAGCCTGTGGAAAGTAAAAGAATTTTCCATAAGTCTTATCGATCAAGATTGAAAAGTATTGGAGGAAAACTGACCCTGAAGATATTTAGGAGTCAGTGACCGAACTATTCTGGTAATATTCATAGAAAACCCATGATCATTCTTCATACAGTATTTAGATAAAAAACTGTACTGATAAAAGTTAGAGATTCAATGAAATTTTGATCATTTATGATCCCAAAGACCAATTCTTGAAAATATGTATTGGTCCTTTATATGTAGGAAAAATGGTCTTATCGTAAAGAAGGTTTTTAACTCACGGATACACCAAATATTAGTGCTGAGAAGCATTGCTTTCTTCTTCACCATGCTTCATACACTGTTTCGATAAAAAATGCTTGATTATGATGAAAGCAGTGATTCAATGACATTTTGATCTTTTATGATCCTAATTCCCAATTCTTGGAAATACAGTATGTATTGGTCTTTTATAAAGGGGAGAAATTACAGACTTATCTAAAAGACGGGTTTTAACTCAGGGATACACTAAATATCACTGCTTGAAAGCATTGGTTTCCTTTTTTACCATGTTCCATACAGTGTCTCATTAAAAAGTGCTTGGTTGTGATAATAATTAGAGGATAAAATGACGTTTTTATCAATTATGATCCTAATGGCTGATTCTTGGAAATGTTTATTGGTCAATGATATGTTACAGGAGTGTTAGACTTGTCCAAAAAACGGGTTTTAACTCAGGGATACACTAAATATTACTGCTCAGAACCGTTAGTCTCTTCTTGAGTTCAGGTCAGCATCAAGATGGGTGAGTTGCCTCTAAGTAAGAATACGTACTGCCTATGATATTTTAAATAATTGAATATAAGCAAGTCTAGTAGGATAGGTAAAGCTTTAGAGTGGGTATTCACAACACAAAGCACTTCCTTGTCTTTAGATAAAAATAATAAGTAATTTCATCACGAGTTCTGGTCACGTAGAAGTACGCTCGGGCACACAAATACTCGTCACGTATGCAAGGGGGGTCGGACACTCGCGTACTCAACACGGGACTGAGGGCAATGACGTCATAAGTCAACGACTGACTATTTAAAGCATTTGAGACAACAGAACAGCTGAGAGACAATCAGCTGACCCCAGTGCGCGGCCTTCGGTGTGGCAATGCAGCGGCCAGTAAACTAGGAATTAAAACAGCCATTAACTCGCAGTTTTATGACTTTGTGAATTGTTAGAATCATTGCTCACTTTGGACATCTGCATTGTGGGCGTTGCAAAACTATGCGAGTATATTTGAAGAAATACTTTCATTTGAGGTTATATTGAGGATGATTATGCATTGATAAATACCACACAAATCCAGAGTGCTTCAATGTTGGCACAAGTTTTTGGTTAGAATTTGCTTGTCTGAGAGCACACGTATCTAGATTTCTATTTATGCTTCTTAGGGGAATGGCCACCAGGGGTTGCGAGATAGCTTGATGATATATTTTACTAAATTTTAACTACTTACCTTATTGTCATTTGACGATGGTTTAGGATTTTATGGTAACCGCAAAATATAACTCTATGAACTAACAACACGTGTTTATTTATGTAAGTAGAAATTTGTTCTTCCTTGTCCAACTTATTCTGACATCTTAACATAGCACAATGTAATAGAAACTGTAACAAAAACATGAACAGTAAAAAATACTGTCCTTCCTTTTCATCATTTAGGTGAAGAATTTAGTTTATGTTTAAAATTGTTTAATATTCTTAAAAAATCTTAACATAGTCAAAACTTTTTATCATTTTTGAAGTCAAGAAAAACATGAAACAAAGTTTATTATTCCACGAGGATTTTATGAATAGCTCCTTTTGAAGCAGACTTTCATAATCAGTCAGACCAAAATCGAAATGGTTAAATGCAAGAAAATTATGCTTTTACTCAATACGTGTTAAAGGTTAGCGAAGAAAAATACAGTGTTTTTTTAAATTCAATATTATGTTAAGAACGAGGTATGCAAAACATGTCATGTTCTAAAATTATATTTCATAAGAAAAATTACCTTTTTTTCTTGTCAAAAACTATCAGTCTTTTTTACATACGAGTACTGTGAAAAATTTACACTTTGTATCTTCAACCGTTTATAACTGGGTCTGAATACAAAATTATCTATTTTAATCGCAGATAATTTGTCGTGGAATTCTTCTTTCATTATCTTCTTAGGAGTTCATGAAAGTCTATGACTCTGTTTGATTTTGAAATTAAATTTAGAAATTGATGATTTTACAGTATACGCGTTAAAGATGATTGGAGAGAATTACATTGTTGTAACCTTTTATTAAATTCAATGTCATTAAGAAAAGAATGACACGAAACATACCAATATCTCGTTATATTTCATGGACAAATGAACGTACGTATAACTACATACTTGTCATAAGATATTAATCTCTTGTGTACATTGTGAACAAATTATACTTTTTATATTCAGCGCTTTATATTTGTACCCGACTACAAAGTTATTTAAATGGTCTATTTACAGCATGGAAGTCCTCCTTTTTGTGTTCTAGGAAGTTATTTTGAAATCTAGAACTTAACCTGAAATTAGATTTATATTAATATAAAAATATTAATATCTAGAACTTAACTATAAACAATGTCAAATATGGTAGACTTAAATATTCATGTAGTTTTATTAAAACCGAAATAAAGTAATAGTAACGCCATAAAAATAGAAAAATGTTTACACTAGAGATTAAAATTACGGATGAATAAAAACGATATGATGGATAGCGATAGAATTGCGGGAAGGAAAAAGCGCGGGAAAAAGATATAGCCATTTTAGACTCATTTTAACGTACAGTGTTGCTGCAGACAGGGCCGTACTCAGACCGCTTTATTCGGACAATTTTAAACGGACTCGGGCCCTCAAGGTCCCCCCTGCGGAATACCGGGGGCCCATAATAGCTGAGTACAGCCCTGGTTTCAGAACCAGCAGACATTAATTGCAACGCTCGCATTGTTGTGACAGTTCCAGTGCAACATTTGACTTAGTTCCATAACCGTTCCAGTTATGGAAGTTCACAACGAGGCAGTTCCAGTTACAACCAACTATCTCTACAAAGTTGAAAATCTTTTTCAAACTCACTTAATAATGATTTTGTGACAGTAAAGTATCATAGTATCATAAACACTATATTTCCACTTTTAACAGCTGTTAGAACAAACAAACAACATGGAGAATAATCGTAACAGCTCATGGAAAATCAACATTATGGAATATTGATACTACACCGAGTTAATTGAGAACTGTCATCCTATAAGGTATGGCTACAATATACATGAGACGGTGGCTTACGTAATAAAAATTTGTCATTGAACGCATAAAAGAGATCAATGTTTCTGTATGAAATGAACACGAGATCTGCAGTAGATTTTTGGAACCAGTTCTTCGGTCCATCCATCGAGATAGTGAATACAAAAATTCATGCAACACATCCTGTCCTATCCTATAATTACTATTCTCTTTTTTTGTAGGTGTCTGTTAATAATTTAATATTTTTTAAGCATCCTAAGAAGAAAATTGTTCTGAAACTTAATTTATGCCCTTTTTTAGTTTAATTTGCTACATCGATGAACTTATGGCTAAAGACCTTTCGGTTCATGAAAGATCTTCAGGTAGAATATTGAAACTGTAAGAGTTGATTGAACATTTTTAAGTCTTCATTTTGCAATTATCGGCCACTACATCTGTGACAACGAAGGCCGCGCGCTGTGTGTCAGTTGGTCTGTTGCCTGAAGTGCTCCAGTCATCACTGACTGATGAGGTCACCCATAGACTTCTGTTGAGAACGTGAGGGCTCACTCCCTGCTGCGTACGGGACGACTATTTCTGGAACTGCGCGTAAGATATTCGTAGGCGCGTTCTAAATTATCTCTAGATTTGTGAGACTGAGTTATGAGATGTTGGTTTAGGAGAAAGAATTGTGTAAGTCCTGGCCGCTCGCCACGATCTCAAATAAATTGTGAAGTATTAATTGTGCTCTTTGGAACGTCCTTTGAAGCACTGACCAAACACGTTGAGAATATACGTTAGGACTAAATGTTCACCTCCACAGATACGAAATTTCAATGATTTCAAACTATATAACACCGTCATTGACATTCTTTAATTTGTTGTTCATCATTACAAAACGTGAAGAACATTCCTGACAAATAGTATTAAACTTATTGCCAACTTCAAACAATTAGAGTTACAATCACCTTCCCCCACTCCCTCTGATATTTTGTAAACCCCTTGTTTTAGTACTCATGCAGTCGTTATACAGCTAATTTGCAATTAACAGTTATGACAATAATTAATTTTGTGTATTTGTGTAAATCTCCTATTTTAATTTCTGGCTATGCCAGTACAACACCTAGTCCATATGAGGGGTATCATTTTAGTCACATATACAGGGTGTCCAGAATTACTTTTCCAAACTTCACCATTTGATTCGTCAGGACAAAAAAGTATGAAATGGTGTATAATGTATAGCTCGGTCATGCCACTTGTGTGTCTGTTTTCGTTTTTAATAAAAAATATATCTTTTAATTGCATAAAGGTGTAAAGCTCAAATTTTGTGAAACGAGTTAACTATCTATGGTATGTTTTTAATGGTTGCAGAAAAATGTCATAATTTCTAATTAGTTTAATAATAGTATTCTTCAAGAATGTCTAGTAATAGTTTCTGTCCATGGCGCAGTTTAAGACTCCATATTTAATACGCAAGGCAATAGTACGATATACCACATATTACGTAACAGACTTCGCTGAGGTTGCAAGCAAAAATTCAAGTTTAGAGTTCATCTCATTCTTGATATGACCTGAGGTAAGGCAAAGATATGGACAGTCACACAGAAAAGCAATTCTTGCATCCTCCTCTAGTCAAAAGAGAAGAGACCAGGCTACTGAGTGATAAGGTTCAATGACCTATGTACTTGCACCATCATTGAACTAAAATATTGAAACTCTACTGAAAGATCATGCCACATGAGTAGCATGTGTAAATCTCATATGCCTTGCAACGGCACCACGAAAGAGGTAGCTATGATACGGAGAAATAATATTTTCTCAGATACTTTAGGAATGCTCTCACATAATTTGCTCCTTAGTTAGGATATTTTATTATCCTCCTGATGGAGGCTACGTAATCATGAATTTGATGCGTCGATACATGATTGCGCGAGTAAATATAGATTTCACTCCGTGACCATTTCTGACTTCAGGAATAAATTGGTGCATTCTGCTGCTCTAGTTTATTCCTTTGTGAGAGCCAATAGTTGAACCCTCGACGAAGAACTTATGAGACTACAACATCCAATTGGAATGGGGTATGAAGATCCGCCATTCACAGGCATATCATTATTCGTGTCAGATAGGATTACAAATGACTCAAGTGATCAAGTTCAGTTTCATGATGATCACATTATTATATCCTTAAAAAGCTCCAGGTGTTGTGGAGTGAGACAGGATGGAGTTCGGAACTAAGGAAATATCCAATGGTTTGTACTGAACTCTGGAACGGACATTTTGTCGTTCAGGCCAGATATGCTAATTTTGTTATATAACACGTCATGAGTTTCCAGGTCTATTGCACTGAAACGAGATGGAATGTTCTGTCAATATTGTAGTTGGTTTTGTTTGATTTCAGATATAAATAGAAACAATCACTGTACTAAATAGGTTTCCTGTAATGTAATGTTGGACTCAATGCTCTTCCGGATCTGTTAAAATGATACGCAGTTGAAATTGTGGAAATTCAAACGTGGATGTGTGGAGGCATTCTCTTCTCTCCAGGAACGGCTTCCGCTGACTGCCATCTAGAAGTTTCAAGGTTATGAGATGTTGACATATGGAATAGCATTTAGCGGTGCCTTTGAATATATTTACAAATTCATTTATTATACAATTTTCACTTTGCCAACATAGTTAGCTATACGACCAATATAACAATTTTTAGTAACTTTCGGCCAAATCTATATTGTGACATGCATAATCATCGAACTCAATGTTGGTTATATCGAAATATAGTTTCATGAAAAATTTCAAACCTGTAGGTCAGTTGCTCCCGAGATTGCGTGTAGGCAGACAGACAGACATACAAATTTACCAGGGAAAAAAGTAGGGAAGGGGAAGAAATAAAATTCAGTTCTAAAGTTTAACACTAAAAAGTCATTTTACTATAAAAACTGTCTTAGAGCAGTTGCCATAGTTGAGTTTGCATTGTTGTCGAAATTAAGAAAATATACGTATGAAAACCTCTATTGGAAGTACGAGATTTTCTGTCACTTAATTCCGATCTTAAGTATTTTGGATACCATAACTGACTTTACCTTGCTGCCTCGATCAAGGAATTGTTTTTAAAGACAGATCTTAAAAGCCAAATTTAGCCAATTTAATATATATTTGGATGCCGAAGGTGAGTTTGGCTTCTTATCCCAATCTACAAAATACATCGTAAGTTTCTGAACCCTAGTTGGGTCGAAAAGCATGTACTTCTGACAGTGATAAAATACATCCAGTACAAGAAAATGCCTAGTTCAGGCT
This sequence comes from Homalodisca vitripennis, assembly GCF_021130785.1. Lineage (NCBI taxonomy): Eukaryota > Metazoa > Arthropoda > Insecta > Hemiptera > Cicadellidae > Homalodisca > Homalodisca vitripennis. Next base: position 20,771,153 of record NC_060214.1, read on the forward strand.
ACGCCTTTCAACCAATAGACATGCACTGGTGCTAAATTTCTCTATTTTATGTCAACTTTTATCTGTATAATACTCAGAAAATCACGTAGACATAACCCATTTTCGGTTTAAGGCGTAAAATGACAACAACTAGCTGTGACATATAGATTAGCACTGGTGCTAAATATCTAAAGTTAGGTCAAACTGTTCTTGACATCAAACGAACACACTGTACGAGGTCCTATACACTCACAAATACAGACAAGAAATTGGGACGTTTCACTCATCCAATTAAGAAAGGACATGGCTTATCGATTCCACGATTTAACTGATCTGACACTACCAGAATTAGAATGTTGAGTCTAGCTCCAGTTCAACTTCTTCTTAGTGCAGCGAGTGGACTTAATTGTGAACCTGATTAGAATTCATGTTGAGCTTCTCATTGCTAACTTTTCTCATCAGAGGAACATTCAAGTCCGTAGCAGCATCAGTTTCCAGACGTTGCACTAAGAGGAAGATAAACTGGAGCTAAAATCAACATTCACATTGAATCAACCGTTCCCACCATGGCATATATGTGTAGAAGACTACCAGTAGTTACGGAAGAGATTCTGAGTAGTTCAGTTACTCCTAACTTACTACTCTCACACTGTAGCTCTACTAACCAAGGCCACTCACTCCTCTGATTATCTCTTGTGACAGCTGACAATGTGACTAATGAGATAATGAGTTTAACAACGCGCGCCGACCCACCACGCCGCCATCTTCTGCATCTGACCAACTTTAAGTAACAATTATCAAAAGTCATCCAGTGCATTGTGTAATTTTTAACTAACTAATTAATCCGAGGAATGGGACTTATCAGCTTGGCGCCATTTCTAATAACTTGTGGATAGCAAGAGTTGTGACTATTTCTTTTTCGTATTTGTAAATTTCATGCACAAATTACTATTAACGTTGTGTTGTTATCAACTTGCAATATTATAGGGTTACACTGGTCATCAAATCTTTAATATAGTCCGTTTTGGAGCTCTACAAAAATACACGAAGGATGTAAGCCAAAGGCTTTCTACAGGATAGTTCACTTCTAGCTAGTTTATACCTTCCAGTTGAACCCACGGTGGGTACAGCAGAAACCAATGTGTCACTTAAATCCTTATAGGTGAGCGGCACATCACTAACCACAAATATCGAGATTCTGGGGCGCAAGGATAATCCGATAGGTCTAGTTTATTGCGGGAGATGATTGTTGGAGTTGATGGGGTTTGTTCCCTAATAGTCAAAAGTTCTTGCCAGCCTTTACGTGAGGGTGTGCCACCCCCTGCCTGCTCTACTGGAGAGGCTGGTTCAGACCTGGATTATCCTTTTTCCCAGGAGACATTACTTGAGATTATTGCCCTAAACGTTTTCTCTTGAATCTCGATAGGAGGCGGCCGTACTCCCAACCTCACCCACCCAAAATATCCAGTTCTTCGGAAGCAGCGCAATGGCCCTTATAGGACTAGGTGAAATTTTCTAAGTTTCCTAAGAGAACAGAAATAGCTCAAGGCTTCCATAAAGAGCTGCAATGAAACCCCTTCCATGATGGCTAAATATTTCTAATCTGGAATCAGTAATAATAATTGGAAAAAAATTAAACTTTACACGCTTTCTAATGTTTGTGTATATGGCTCGTAACATTGAACCTTCTAGACGGGAGTCTTCTGCTTGATGTCTCGAGAGAAAACTGACCAACAGGCTTGAAATTTTGACTGAAGCTTTAATTATATATAGGCAATATTGCGTTAGATGATTATGCATGTTACTCTATGGAATTTGGCAGAGATTTACTGAAAGTCTTTACATTACTCTTATACGTAACCATGTTGGCAACGAAAAATGTTATAATAAATAATTTGTAAATGTATTCAAAGGCACCGCTAAATGTTGTTCCACATGACATGTCGTCATGCCGTCATGAAACTTCTAGACGGCAGTCAGCGGGAGCCCTTCTTGGACACATCCACGTTTGAATTTCCATAATTTCATTAACAATCGCGTATCATTTTAACTGGTCCGGAAAACCATTGCCTCCAACAAGTCAATACCTGAGTACAGGCACGTGTTTCTATTTATAGCTGACGTCAAAACTCACTAATCTAGTTATTGAGAGAATATTTAATCTCATATCGGTGCAATAGACCTGGAAATCCATTTCATGTAATATAACATAATTGATACCTCTGCCCTTACGGCGAAATGTCCGTCACCATTCCAGAGTTTAGTACAAGTCATTGGAGAATTCCTTAGTTCTGAACACTCTCCTGTCTCGCTCTGAAATATCTGGAGCTTTTTTAGGACTTGATAATGAGAAGAGCAAATTATGTGAAAGCATTCCTGAAGTTTGTGAAAGAACATTGTTTCTCCGTACCACATCCACCTCTTTTGCGATGCCTTCAAAAAGCATTTCCATGGCTAATACTAACTGGAACTAGAAAAGTAATCAGTTATTGATTTATCACTTGCACATCACGTAAAGATTCTGTATGTGTAGAAAATCTTAATACTTCTCCAAAAATCGTTCCCGACAATAAACAGCTGTGTTACTTAATTTTACTTAGTTCTTTTCCGTCATTGTGCATTATTAATAGTTTTTATATCAGAGTAAAACAAAGCATGAATCTGAAAGAAAATTGCAGGTTATTGGTGTATTCACATGAATGTTTCGAGCGGTATTGGTAGCGTAGTATGCCTTCACCAAAATGCGTTATTGCTAAGCAAGCACTATAAACCTCCTGGAAGATATAAGGAGATCGAATTTAAAGTATTTACCTAATGTTACATTTACAACAATAGTAGGAAAAAATATTTATAAACACAACTAAATATAAGTATTTTTCTTCTAAATTATTTCAGTAATTAGTAAACACGAAATCCAGCATAATAACATTTATTAAATTAAGCGCTGGCAAATGATACTCGACTGTATGTTGTGCTGCTATGAGATGAGAACACCCTGTACAGTACCCTGAATGTAAAACATATTCTTATGTAGAGACATTGTGGAACACTTTTGTTTATTTTGTGTTGCAAAGGACATTGAATATTTATATATGATCAAATCAGCGATTACAAAGTACACGGCGCCCTAACCTCGCTATCATGTGGTATTACTGATAACTTACAAGGAGAACACGTTTCTTGTAAAAGCTCAAACGGTGATGTTTAACAATTAATGTATGCCTTGCGACACGGTAGAACATTAATGTTCTGGGGAAAAGACCATGTTCTGGTGGTTTATATATAATAATTACGTAAGACGACTTGCTCGACATGGACACATTTGCATATCTCCTGGGAATAATCTGAAGCATGACATCCGGCGGCGATCAGCTGATGACTTAATCTGGACCACGGCCTTCATAATATAGTTATGAAGAAGGCACTGTTCTTCATTGTTTTAAGGTTATGTCACGAAATACAAATTTAATTCGACAGTCTGTTAGTGAAGACATTGACTTAGCGTAGGCATTGGATAATCAAACGGTTTTGTTACCATCCAGTCAGTGTTTCGGTCGTGAATCGGTTATTTTAGTCGAATGAATGACCGATTACTTTTTAATTCTATCCAGATTGGCTGTTCACTAAATTGTGTGGACTTAAAATTAATCAGATGAATTAGTTGAACTGCCGCACCCAGTGTATTTAGTAGTTGTACATTTATTACACTTAAATAAGTATACTACTATTCTGCTTAACTTACTTTTAATATAATAAATTTTCGAGTTTAATCTTTAAACAAAACCTTATTATTCACAAAACACCTTGATCATAACATCTACATCATCTTTTTATTTGTGTCTTATAAGAAAGTCACGCATATGAAATTTGATATGGAAGATCTGCGATTTCGAGTGTCGGTAATGTTTGCAATAGAGCATTTTGCAATGTTTACAAAATTAAAACTGGTCAATTATTGTTGCCATTTGTTTCATGTAATTCATTTTCAAATCAAATCACAAATAAGAGTGCATCAGAAGAAAACAAAAAAAGAAAGCTATAAAGAAAATCTTAAAATAATATGCAATTTAATATAATACAAAAGTTATAATATAAAATGAGTAAAATTAGTAAGTCACACATATAAAACATTTATTTTATACCAAACATAATAAAAGACGTTAATTTATATTATTCAAATAAAATTATGTTGGAGTTCAAGAACAAACAATAGCTGGATTAGAAAATGAGCACACACAAATTGACAATTGCTATAATACTGGTATGATGCAAACACAGTACATTATGTTTGACATTTTATTATATTTTCTATAGAACCTTACAAGAATATAATACTTAATGAGAAATTATAAATTAACTCACTGTATTACATCAAGTAATAAAGACTAATTAAATTAAATTAAACTATCGTGAATAAAATGGTTACAAGAGGTTTAAATTAAATGATTAAACATTTTTCATTTGCGATTAAAAATACCATTTTATTAACCACTTTATCAGTCACGTCACCGTCAATTACGCAATGAACAATAAGCTTAAACGCCACAATCACAAATTCGGTACCGTGTCCGTCCACGTACTGATTAATTGATAGAGAAGGAGAATCAGAGGGATGGGTTGCAGAAAAGAACCGTACCTGTTGAGACAAGAATGCAGCGCGGACTATAAATATAGTGATCAAGAATTGCAAACCAACCCCGAACCGGTTAAACGAAATTCTATAATGGTATTCTTAATTCTGTATATTCGTTTTCATTATATAATAAATCTTGAAATGTTATATTATTGATATTATCTAATAGGTATTATATAATTACTGTTTAAATGGCAAAATTATAATTTAATTTATTTACGAACAATAAAAGTTAACCGAAAGGTGATTGCTAAAGTACGAGATTAGCGTAACTAAGATAAATGATTAGAATTAACGACGAATTCACGTTCAGACTGTTTGTAAAATCAATTAACTTATTGAAAATTAGTATTTAGAAAATTTAGTCTTAGGACTATTTTAAAATAACCGATAAGAATAAAGTACTACTTCAAGTATAGACTAAGTCTGCAAAATCAGTTAACAGATCAAAAATAAGTCTGTAGAAAGTCAGTTTAAAGACTAATTTAAAATATCCGATCATAATCAACGACTAATTAATTGAAGAATATACTAAGTCTGCGCAATCTGTTAAAATATTAAAAAATTAGTCGGTAGAGAAATTAGTCTTAAGACCAATTTAACTGGTTGCAGCATACATAACAGACTAATCGGTTAAATTGAAATACTGAACCATCAAGTTATTTTCATTCTGGTATTCCCACCGCTAATTTTGCATCGATTAACACAATGCAATTTCAAACACAGCAAAACAATGCACACTATGCCAGTTTCAGTTGATTGGAATTCAAACTGTTTGTATTGAAGAAACGCATGCGTGTGTAAATTCTTGAGCTGTTTTCATTTGTGTGCAACACAGGAATAAAATCATCAAAGAGAGAGTTTTAAAATAGACGCTAACAAACGATGTGACGTTGAGGTTATGTCCGGCGCCAACGCATCTTGCCAGCTGATCCACTGCCTACTTGATATTTTCACGGAACATCGTCGCTTCTATATGTCTTATTAACTCGTCTTGTTGGCTAACATTATTTATATCGCACAAGAAGACGTGTTGCCAGTGAGAGTTAACGCCGTGTAGCGGTGATTATTTTCCCGTTTGTTATTATGTACCAATTTTCTTTGATATACCAATAGTTGCTTAATGAGTCAATGATCCGCTATAAAGAATATTCTAAATATTGACCTTTGTAAAAACTGTTTAAATTTTATCATCGTAAAATAAAAGCTATATATCATTCGTGTTAACATTTTTAAAATAATAAGTGATATTATTTGATGTTTTATTATACATTGACAACAATCTTTTCTTGATAGCATCACCAACAGTGTTTCTTTTCTATATATGCACAACACATACATTCGTATTTAATTTTATTACAAGTAAATTATTTGGTGAGTGTTATTCTAAGTCATATTTATATAATCTTTTCAAGATTAATGTTTCAAGTTTCCTAAACACTTCCTGAAGAAACAAATTTCGAATACATCCACGCATGTCGTCCACCTTGGAGCAATGAATTGGTCAGAGTTATAAATACCGAGTGAAGTGTTTATGCAGTGGCAGATGGGAATTTAAATTAGCTGTCAGTACAAGTTCTGAAAAGATGCACTTGCCTTGATAAACCCGTATTCTTTACAGATTTAATTTATCTCAGATTGTAAAAAGAATCCACTTCTAGACAAGCAGATATTTCGGATAAGGTTTTCTCTGAAGCGTAATGTATTTGATATAAATGTTGCAATAAACACGTTTTTAAACTATTCTTAACTAGGTAATACTCGCGGCTACGCGCAAAATTTTTAAAATTAAAGTCCATACCCTACTTCCTTAAAGCGCTTATGATGGTCTCATACGATATTCTTTAAACGTAAGTTGATATACGATCTGGTAGTATAGTTAGTGTTTAGCGTTAGACGATCAAGGGTTGATGAACTCTTAGGCTATACCAAGTTTTGCGGACTGTACAATTGGAAAAAATGGCTTGTTGTAGCATGATAGTGTAAAAATGCCACAATGCCAGGAAAGCCATTAGTGTATAGATATTCTTGCACATAAACATTCACAGTTATAACGAAAAACAAGTATTTTCAATACAAGATTTGTGAAATTAATTAAATAAATGGCTGTGCTGTCATAAAGCAATGTTTCGATAAAAAATTTGAGTACAATTAAGAGGATCTTTCAATGAATATAGCTTAACTTTAGATACATAGGTGATATTTTTCACTGCTTTAGAGACCAATGAGGCGTACCCCAGAAGGACTTAAAAAATATTTTCATACCATGAACCCTAAGAATCTTTATTTCAAAATTTGGTACAATCGGTTGGATAGTTTACGAGTGAAAACAAAACAAATAAACAACGGCACTTTTACATTTATAATGTTACTAGGAGTAGGATAATAAATAAAAACATAGTAATAATAAATATATAAGGAGTAAAAGTTTTAAATTTCAACTAGACACAATTTTTTTTACTATTCCAATGAGTCATTTCCAGCGTCGTTGTTCGCTGTACCACGTTGATCCCTTATCCCGTGTTTAATATAATTTGACATCTCTATTGTATTGAGGTAGGAACCACTTGAAACCAGTTTTGGTTCCAAAGTAGACGCAAATAAGTCGCATCTGGCATATATGACAAAAAAACCTGTATTAAACTCGCTAATGAGCTGTACTATTTTAATAAAAAATACGTATAGAAACATGAATACTCAAATAGGTACTAAATATTTGTATTTCGTATTCAAATCGTTTTGACCGGAAGCAAAATGCATGGAGTGTAATAGTCAATATGCAGTGATGGAAAGCTCAAAATATGAATGTGCAAAAAGTTAAATAGAAGTATCAATGAGAATATCGAGAATAGTTTTACATCTTTAGGTGTTGACAGTAACGAGGCTAAAGTACAATTTAATTCAGCATTCCAGAGGAAGTTCTCCGACACATGCCATCTAATGAGGATTAATGCGGGTGGAACTCACTACAGATGTTGTCATTGCTAAATTTAACTTTGCCAGGAGAGAACTTTATTACGGTTGAGTCACAACAATTGGCAAGCCTGCTAACAGCAGTTTAATGGCTCTTGGCAACGTAGCCCGTGAATGTGACCAGGCTGTCGCATACCTTTGTTAAACCTCTGTTTGCATTCTATCCAAGTGGTTTCTGTCAGAGTGGAACTAAACCCGCTGTTATTTTGACTTGCTACAACATGTCGTGTCATGCCATCACTTCAGATTAGAGTTTCTGTAACCCACACCCACTTACTTGTATTGCAAATTACACGTTTCATGATGGAAATTTCCAATGCTATTGCAGTTATCTGCAGCCCATATTCCTTCACATAAAGAATTGTGTCCATGTAGTTATTAACATTGTCATACTTGATATTCTTGATACGCTTTTGTATTTACTAGACTGCACTCTTTTGTCCACTACCTACTTTTATCTACTTAACATTAATTTATTCTGACCCTGATGTGTTATTATTTCATTTTCAATGCTGTATTAAGAGGTGCAGACAGGTTCCGTACCGTGTGCTAAAATGTAGGAATCTTTCACACACATTTCTAATGGTTTCAAATGAATGTATGTTTCTGATGAGACACGTATCTTCTTATACCCTTCATTTTTATAGCACAAAAGAGGAAATAAAACATTCCGTTAATGAGATAAATAATATGTATTGTTTTTGTAACAGAGTTATTAACAATATTCGAAGAAATGGTTTGTAAATAATCAACGCTTAAAATTTGTGTTATTGCGATTTTTGCAATGTAGTGTCTAAAATACCGCAAACTTACAGCTCCGTCTTTAACAATTAATTATACTATTTAGAGTTTCATTAATTAATACTTATTTTCATTCTAACACTTACTATTCCCCAGTAAAAATATAGTAGTACACTTTTAGCTATTGGGTTTTGCACACTTTTAAATCACTCAAATCATTTATAGTTTGGTATAATGCCTAATATGGTATCATAACTTTTATGAACAAAAATATGCTTTCAAAATATTAATTCTGAAAATAATATATTTCATTAAATACTTTTACTTTGTACGGTGATAACAGTAAGAAGAAGATTTGGTACGAAAGGAAAGAAATATCGGGATATACAATAGACGTCGGAAAATTCTACGGCCCAAACCTGGATCATTGGTTCATATTATGCATAATATGAAACTTTGGTCCATATTATTCATACCATAAAGCTTTTGTCCATATTAGGCATAATATGGAACTTTAGTGCCATCATAGCAGAATATGATAATTTTTGGAAGGATTCAATTGAACGTAATATGACAAAAAGCCATTCCAAACAGAGAGGTTAATAACGAGGACACTCAACAAAATTAACTAGTGCAGTACTACTTGGGCTGGATGTCGAATAGCGCTGTGAACCTTTTCCAACGAAACCTCTATGTTTTGTAAAGTTTGATTAATCAAAAACAATTTTATGTTTATTATATTGTGGGGAAAGCCTGACTTATGTACATCAAACAATCTTGTCATACATTATCTCTTATCACACACATTTGTGACATACCGGAATGCAACCGTTAAGCCGCGTCTTCCTGACTGTACTTTAATACATTATCTAATCTGAGTAGTGTTGACTTTAGAGTTGTCTTTATGGCCTAACATTCTTCTAGACATAAAATTGTTTTCTCAGATATTGTATATTTGGAGGACAATACACTTTTGGGAAGGTGGTTAACAGTATCTGGCACAATTAGAATTGCTCAGGAAGTGATTTACACAATCAAGTGTGTACAGGGCGCGGCGAATCTCTACTAATGCAGAGGATTGGATTGCTAATGCACTGGGTGGAGTCTAGATTGCATCTGCATTATGACGTCATACAACCACCACTCACCCACTCCTCCGCAATCACTTTTATTTGCATTCTACAAAATTTACATTATTTAGCTTTATGAATAAATGACGGACGTCTCTTAATGTAACGATTTATGGCTACCGATGGAAAATATGTTGGATCATCAAGAACAAATCATCTTTAAACGAAAGCTTTACGCTATTTTTAGAAAAATTAAGACTTTATTTATGATTGTCCACTTGAATGGCTGGAAAACTAAGTTCTGTCTGTCTGCATGTTCTCACAATGTCCAGAGACGAATAACCTATAAACTTGAAATTTCGATAGATTTGACTGAGCGATAGCAAAAATTTCTATATAGGTCTTAAGTGTAAGCATGTTGGCAACGGGAAAGTGGCAAAAATAATAAATCTGTAAACAAATCGAGTATAATCATATGTAATTTTAATTTTTATTATATTAACAAGTATATTATAATAAAATGATATTTAGTAAGCAACCTCAGCGAAGCCTGTTGAGGGACATTGGACGTGGAGGACTTCTAAAATTATAGACAGGACTTTTTCAATACTATAAAAGGTTGTGTGTAACGTTTATTTATTACAGCCGTAATATATAATGATTTCAACATTCATTAAAAAAAAACAATTTTGATAAGAATTTGGTGTCTGTTGTTGTTTGTCCGTCTTGGATTACTAATTATTGGTCTATAGTCATGCATATGGTTGTCTTTGTATTTTTATTTGATAAACTAACATAGTTCGCCTGGCATTCTTCATACACGCTTCCTCTATGTTTTACTCAAACTAATACAGGCGTTTGGACATCATTTCTATAGTTTCGTAAAAAGAAATGTACAGTTTTGAAGAGTATTTTTACATCCTAATCAGCATTATTTAAAGTGAAACAATCCAATTTTAATCTGACTATAATTTTCAAGTTAAATTCATACACCTTTTAGGAAATATATCTGAACTCAAAAGAGTATAAACAATTTAATGCACAGAATTTGAAATCGCTGGCATTTAAAGAAAGTAATTTTGGCTACTTTTTAATCAGGCCTAAATTAAAACTGTTGAAGATAACAAAGATAACAACGTTAGCTTTAGAGTATGCTCCTTTGTGATTGCATGACTTTTTCATTCATGGCTTAAGTAAATTATATTTTTAATTAAATATAGTGTAAGAAAAAACGCGTTTTAATGCATTTTTTCTTAATGAAATTAAAAAAAGTTACTCTTTTTAGATACCTGTATATATCAAGTACATACTTTAAAGAAATTTCATTTTTTATTTTTAACTATTTGTATTTCGTACAAGATTGTTAAATTGCCTACTATAATTGAAATCACTCCATTTTTATGTAGAGTAATTAAATAGTTGTGGTATTGTTTTCCTTATTCGTATTTTTAACGCCTATAGAATTTACTTAATAAATATTTTCCGAACCGAAAATCTATCTGTATTATCTGCACCCTCACAGTACCAGAGTCAGTATATCGGGAATTGAAACTATCGTGGTTTCCAGCGGACCATCTGGAGGACGTGAGCACAAGAGGGATCAGTTACTGTGATTCACATGGCATGCGTTAATAAGAGAGATCTCTTCAGCAGTCATTTGTGGCACTTGGAACAATTTCCTCTTTGTTTATTACCTATCTGCTTCCTCTTTGTTTATTACCTATCTGCTTCGTCTTTGTTTATTACCTGTTTGCGTTTATACTGTTTTTACTGCGCACTGAATGGCTTGTAAATAAGAGCTGAGGTTATTTCAGGTGTTTGACTCTACAATCAAACAGGGCCTGGGTAACCTACAACTACAAATCTAAGTGATTCATGATAATAATACTAGTCAAGGCAGAGTGTTGATTCAATTCACGCCTTTCAACGATCATCACATCCTGTCTTGCTTGGTCCATGCCTCCATATTAGAGCCAAGTTTTTCAAGATCTAGTTTATACGGCTCCTCATTCCAAAATTACCATTATATGCGTCCAATAACAATCTTTCATGCTTACAGAAAATTAGAACACTACGTGTGTCTGAATTGTGCCGTTTAATCATATTTTACTTGCGACGAGAAGCTGAGAAACCTCTCATTGCACTTAGGTTTAAAAGAAATTTGTGCTTGCTTTTGAAGTGAAAAGATTTTCAAGTTCGGGAGTAGGGCTGCCTTCTGTCGAGATCCCATGCGTAGGAATAGCGAGCTATACCTCAGTCAGCGGAGACCTCCTGTTCACAAACCTCTCTAATCAAAGCTGGCAGAGGAAAGCATTCCCTTTTGTCCAAGTTATCAATAGCCTTTAATACTAAGAGAGCGCCACCGACACGTCAAACACGTCATCCCTATCAGAAGACTAGACCTATCCATCTAACCTTGCAACCCAATATCTCGAGATTTGCGGTTAGTAATATGTAACTTTTGGACATCAATAAGTTTGCCCAGATATAAATGACGCATAGGGTTTTGCCTTATCCGTGTGAGTGAATTGAACCAAAAGGTATATTCTCACATAAGTGGATGGTAATTATTTAAAGAATGAGTGACTGAGCTTAGCTTGTACTAACCAAAATGTACAACGCCAGTTATGAGTAAAGGTGTTATATATCAAGTATATATCCCCTTATTTTATAACCATTATTCCCTGAGGTAACTTTCTGTACTCACAGTCTAGAAATCTACGCGCAACCTTAAAGTTCCCTCCCCTACATCAACCCAACCACACACTTCCTGCAATCATTAAATATGAGATCTTTAATCTTCAATGATCACATTCTAAACCTCTTTATTCTAACGTTAACTATTAATTGTAAAATTTATGAAAATTAATTAATCTACTGGGAAATATTCAAGAGTGTGGGCCTCATACGAAGAAGGATATTCTACCTCAGGCTGAGTGGTTGAGTGCGGAGTGGTTCGGAAATGCAAGGATCCGAGAAAATCCTGTTTCCTTCATAATCCTACAATCTGGCTAAACTGAAAAGTAATATCTAAGTATTTCTTTCTCATAAATCAAAATTCTTATAAGATCTTTAGGTATGGGTTTAGAAATTTCAAAGTACATTAGGCTAGGGGTGTGAAAATGGTCTAAAATATCGTATTGACATATAATGCAGCACTGAAGAAATCATTAAACAAATAGACAAGAATATTAAAGACAGTAGTTCATAAAGATAAACACAACATTATCATAAATATTGCGTAGGCTACACCTACAGTAAACAATTATTTAAGCGTAGATTGGTTGCATCCAGGTGCAATAGCATTAGATATTTTCTTCACGAAACGTGTAATTTGCAATACAAGTAAGACATGCTCGCAGCGATGCATATATCCAGATCGAATCTGGATTTGCATGATAAGTGATTGTGGGTGTAGCGCAGCGTTACTGACGTCATGACACGACATGTTGTAGCAAGTCAAAATAACAGCGGGTTTAGTTCCACTCTGACAGAAACCACTTGGATAGAATGCAAACAGAGGTTTAACAAAGGTATGCGACAGCCTGGTCACATTCACGGGCTACGTTGCCAAGAGCCATTAAACTGCTGTTAGCAAGCTTGCCAATTGTTGTGACTCAACCGTAATAAAGTTCTCTCCTGGTATTGTTAAATTTAGCAATGACAACATCTGTAGTAACTTCAATCTGCAGTAATCTTGACTGAAGACTGTAGTAAGTCTGTTAATGTGATTAAAAATATACCTTTTGTATAGCCAATACCTACCTACAACAAAGCTAACAACACTTCTTACCTTTAGATTAAAATATTTTTTTAATTAATTTGCCTAATTTTTATCATTCCCCTCCGTGGTGATTCTATTTAATATCTTATTGGTTCACGTTATAACAAGCTGCTGTTAGCAAGCTTGCCAATTGTTGTGACTCAACCGTAATAAAGTTCTCTCCTGGTATTGTTAAATTTAGCAATGACAACATCTGTAGTAACTTCAATCTGCAGTAATCTTGACTGAAGACTGTAGTAAGTCTGTTAATGTGATTAAAAATATACCTTTTGTATAGCCAATACCTACCTACAACAAAGCTAACAACACTTCTTACCTTTAGATTAAAATATTTTTTTAATTAATTTGCCTAATTTTTATCATTCCCCTCCGTGGTGATTCTATTTAATATCTTATTGGTTCACGTTATAACAGTTTTGACATAATTTATGACCCAAAAGAAATGCTTTGTATACTATCCTAAAATATTAAAACTAAATATCCGGTGTCCATATTTTCATACCTTTTTAACCTTATTGCGATTCATAAACCACAGAATATTAAATTGTGGATATATAATATATTGTTTTAGTACTTCTTTCAGTAAGCACAAAAATAAAAAATACCTTCATTGATCTGAAATGGTGCTTATTTTAAAAACATGCTCCACATTCTTCAATTGTTTTTATAATTACGACAGTCGAGTTGTGAAGCAAAATTTCCAATTTAAAGCTAGGCGTATAAACTGTTTAATGATTAATGGTTAGTTTCTAGATTTAAATAGGTTATAATATTTTATTCTAAATAAAATATAACGTATATGTAGTCAACACAATAGATCTGACTGGCTGAGAGGATTATACAAAGGAATTTGAGATAAATTAATTATATAGATTTATCAAAACAGGTCTATCTTTTCAGAACTTTTATTGACAGCTAATTTAAATGTCCATCTGCCACTGCATAAACACTTTACTCAGTATTTATAATTCTAAAACTAGGTAGTCATCGTATTAAATCCACCTTAATGTATTCAATGTTTTTTCCTACAAGGTCGCACAAGTTTTCAAGACGGTTTTAAGATTTTTTCGTAATCATTGAAACAATTATCTGAGGTAGGTCTTACGCAATTTATTACTTAGGAAGGTTGACATATTTTAAATACCTAGCTACATGTGGAAAAATTAAGTACGTATGATTGCTATCAAGAAATCAAATTTTAACACCTACTGAAAAATGTTATATTACGAATAATACCCCCATTCATATATGAATGTTGAATACATTTTTGAACATTCCTTTGTACCAAACTAAAAAATAGTACTATAAAGAAGTAAGAATAAAAAGAAATGAAACTAGTTAGTATAGTGGAAATAATTCGCTGCTATACGATTTAAAATCTGAGGTAAATAAAATCAGTTTACAATACTGGTTTATCAAGGCAAGTGCATCTTTTCAGAACTTGTACTGACAGCTAATTTAAATTCCTATCTGCCACTGCATAAACACTTCACTCGGTATTTATAACTCTGACCAATTCATTGCTCCAAGGTGGATGATGTGCGAGGATATATGCAAAACTAGTATGACCAGAAAGATTTATGAAACTTGAAACATTAATCTCAAGAAGATTATATTACTTAGATTAACATTCTATAAGTAACTGATGTGTAGTAAAATGTAATAAAACTGCATATAGCGAAATACACAATACCTAACTATATTATTCACTTTATACAGGAAAATATCTTAAAATAATAGTGAATTCATACATTTATTATTTTCAAAATGGTGCAATGATGCATATTATAAATTTACGTTTGTAGAAAGAATATTTTACCTAAAAGTGTTTTAACATCTTGAGTATTCTTTGTAGCGGAATATTTTATTTATGACCAAAATTAGCATTTTTAAAAGAAAATAACTACTTTAATATAATAACAAACGCGAAAATAATCGCCGCTACACGACGTTAACTCTCACTGGCAACACGGCTTCTTGTGCGATATAAATAATGTTAGTCAACAAGTCGAGTTTATAAGACATATAGAAGCGACGATGTTCCGTGACAATATCAAGTAGGCAGTGGATCAGCTGGCAAGATGCGTTGGCGCCTGTGTGTTTCTTTCAACAAAAAACAGTTTAAATTCTAATCAATTGAAACTGGCATAGTGTGCATTGTTTTGTGAGTTTGAAATTGCATTGTGTTAATCGATGCAAAATTAATGTCTTCACAAACAAAATGTCGAATTGAATTGTGTTTCGTGACATAACCTTAAAACAATCAAGAACAGTGCCTTCTTCATAACTATATCAAGAAGGCCGTGGTCCAGATTAAGTCATAAGCTGATCGCCGCCGGATGTCATGCTTCAGATGATTCCCAGGAGATATGTAAATGTGTCCATGTCGAGCAAGTCGTCTTACGTAATAATTATAAATAAACCACCAGAACATGGTCTTTTCCCCAGAACATTAATGTTCTACCGTGTCGCAAGGCATACTTTAATTGTTAAACATCACCGTCTGAGCTTTTACAAGAAACGTGTTCTCCTTGTAAGTTATCAGTAATATCACACGACAGCGAGGTTTGGGCGCCGTGTATTTTGTAATCGCTGATTTGATAATATAATACGTTCCAAACGAATACGTAACGTTAAAAAGGACGTTGAAAGTTTTAAGATGAACATGCTTTACAAAAAGAGAACTAGACGAAGTTAGATTTATAAGTGGTTATAAGTGGTTATAAATCTAACCACTTATAGGATTGGTATTTAACTTTGGAGTCATCACTTTATTAACAAAATAACCCTTTTACAAAAAGAAGGTGAACTAATGTACTCAAATATACAGTGTTTTACATCTAATGAAATAACTTGATTTTCTTACACTGATGATAGAATAGAATGTCCTCAGAACTGCTTTCACTATTTTAATAGTCTTGAATTAAAAAATACGAGGTTCCAAGATTTGGAATCCAATCCCTTTTACGTGCTTAGATGGTAGTAACTAAGGGCAAATAAAAGTATAAATGAAACAAAATATGGTGATAAACTCACCGAAATCAAAGTTGTTAACATAATTTTGTCATTTAAAGAACCTTAACACTGAACACATATGTATTGCTGAAAGACATCGTGCTTGCACAAAAACTCTGTAACTTAACCTCTGAGGTATTTGTTTTTTTAGTAAGCCACTGGCTCTTATCTAACGTATATTGACCACTCTTTTCATGAAACGTAAACTAAACTAAACAGTGCTACATGAAAATCACGTTTCAATGAATCTAAAATAAACCAATATACCAACGGGTTATCAAAGTACCGACAACATGTTCAATTATGCCCAATTGTATGGCTTAATAAGTTCATCAAACATCGCTAATTTGTTTCTAAATTTAGGAAATGTAATCGCTTTGATTTGAATGACCTATAGTTATCAGTAATGATTGATTTACGGCTGTTGTGAGAGATTCCGTACGTTTTATTGCTTTTGAAGACGATGACTAAAGTAGATTGAAAATAACATCCATATATCTCTACATCTAAATCCCAGATTGTACCTTGATAAATCTACTACGGATTAACCTTCTTTTAGGCCTATAAATTCTGACTTACTGTTTTCACGACAAATGAAATCTGTCCTACTATTTTATATATATATATATATATATATATATATATATATATATATAGATAGATAAAATAGTAGGACAGATTTCATTTGTCGTGAAAACAGTAAGTCAGAATATATATATATATATATATATATATATCTAAATGCGAATGTTTGTTTGTATGTTCCGTTATAACTCTGGAACCAATGCACGAAACATCATGAAATTTTGTACAGTGATTTTACACGTTCCTGGAAGTAACATAGGCATACTTTTAGAGAGGTGGTTTGGTCCACTCGAAAATGTTTTATTAATTAATTTTTAATTTCTAAGTAGTTGTTGATTTTATAATATTTTACCTTTGATCCAGCAGACTGCGCTGCGACACGTAATACAAAATTAACTGATACTTAACAGCTGTTTATACTTTCAGCTGAAGTTCATCAAAGAGGCAGAAACATTCGTTTACATTAAAAATTTTTTATTGTTAAGTGCAATTAGTAGTGTAATGCAGATTGCAAAGACGAAGTTATTACCTAATTTTAAATTTAGATTGCACCAATGGTCAATAAACTATCTAATGCAAAGAAAATACTATTGAACGCTGTTATAAAAACCACATCAAAGTACAAAGCCGAGAAAGTTTGTACATAAGGTAATCGAATTTGGTTAAACCGAAGGTAAATGAAAAGAGCCGAAAGAAGACGCTTTATGATCGAAATTGGTTTTCGGTGATACATTTTCTTGATCGGAGCACAAGGCAAACTCCACAATAATACTGGAAATATCTTAGACAGAAAATTAATTTTAACAAACCGAATTTGATTCTTTATAACCAAAATAGTTTATCGACATTCATCTATACAAAGTAATTGTACTGAATAACTTATCAACACCTAGCAAAAACCACGAAAGACAGATCAGGAAATATTGTTCATACCTTCATAATGCGCTCAAGAGGCTCACGAAGGAACGACTATCAATTATATCAGGAGTGTTTAAGAATGTGACAGAAAAAGAATAAGTGAATATAGTGTATTGTTTTTCAACAGGAAATTGCGTGTGAAGCCGCGGGAAACTGCTAGTGTATATAAATTGGATACGTTCTACACCCAAATAAATGGTTGATAGAAAGTATTGGTAATTTCTCACATTCTTATCATATAATATACTATTGTTAAAATATTACGTAAATTTTCGCTATTGGATTTTAAAGCTCCAGTTATTCTATTCAAGATTAACTGACACTATTTACTGAGATGTCTATACTAATGTCTTCTTCCTTTGTACGTAATGCACTTTATGATTGAAAGGTTACAGAAGAAAGTATTTCATCATTCGATCTATTTCACCCTATTGTTCATTTCGGACCTAGTTATGGTTACAACTGATTCCAACTGACTGCGCAACATTGCCAGCATCTGTCGGTTGTATTCTTCAAAGAACGCATTGAAATCAATTTTGTAACACTTTCTTATACTGTCTATTATAATTATAAAATGTGTAGCAAATTTTATGACCACTGAAGGTATCATAGAAGCTATAAGAGATACAGCAAAGATTAAATGGAGAAAGTTGTGCGTAATAACAAGACCAAAACATGAACGTGCTCATTGTGATTGTTAGTGGCGTCCTTCTCTTCCTGCGTACAAAAATCTGATTTAGGTGAAAAATTTCAAACTGTCCTCTTTCTTTTATTAGTAACTATACTAAACGTTTTAACGTGAAATTTCTTGTAGCTTTAAAATATTATAATTTAACATTTGTTAAGCACAAAGTATAGGGTTCTAGTAAATTAGCATAAAAAAACTAACTATTTTATAATTAATCAAAAGAACGTAGATTTGTTTCTGATTTAAAAAATATCACATATGTTATACTTTCCTCATGGTTTTCATCAAATAAATCATAAAAAACCTATTTTGTATGGTTGTGTTAGGCAATGTTTATTGTACTATTCGGATTGTTGGTAAACCTGGCTGATATTTCACTGCACACTGTGCTGGAATCAGCTCATTGGTAAAACATAGAAATTATCAGGCCAGGTCACTCTAAAAATGACTGTTACTGACATTTTTTGTAATTTTTGATTCGTCAAATAGCATGTTAGTTTCAAATTGTATTATAATTTATAATGTTATAAAAAGCAATAATCATTATTTAAATATTTTAATTAACCAACCTAATTTTGGGTGATTTATACAAAAACTTATTCCTAGGCTTCTGAAGTTTTTAAGTATGCAATAAGGCATGGAAATTGTAAAACGGGTTTTCACGTTGTATAACGCAATGCATGATAGAATGGAATGTTGGGAAAATTAGGTGGTATAGTTCTTTAGTACCATAATACAGCGTTATATCCTGCGTTGAATTTGACAAATTATAGTTCTAAATCAACTTATTTGGTCAGCTCTTTAAAGACCGTTCCAAACAGCTCAACTCATATTCTTGAACAATTTTCTTGAAATCATGGCTAGCAGCCAGGACTTACACAATTCTCTCCTAAACCAACATCTCATAACTCAGTCTCACAAATCTAGAGATAATTTAGGAAGCGCCTACGAATATCTTGCACGCAGTTCCAGAAATAGTTGTCCCGTACGCATCGGGAGCAAGCCCTCACGTTCTCAACAGAAGTCTATGGGTGACCTCATCAGTCAGTGATGACTGGAGCACTTCAGGCAACAGACCAAATGATACACAGCGCGCGACCTTCGTTGCAGCAGATACATTGGCCGATAAATTGAAAATTCTCAATAAACTCATACAGTTACAAAATTCTATCTTCTATTGCTGATACGTCATCTCTGTTGCCACCAGTTCATCGATGTAACAAGTGATACAATAAAGGATTTAAAATAGGTTTCAGAACTCAATATATTGTTGGGATGTATAAAAAATGTTAAACTGTCATCAGTGTCAGTAACATACCATAAATTCGAATAATAATATGAAAGGAAGGAGTGACTGAAAGAGTCTTTCCAGTCACTACTAGAGTGGGTGGACAGAATTGACTCAAAAACGCTCCTGTAGGTCTAGTGGTCATCTAATTTAATTTAAAGAAAATCATATTTTTCATGATTTGCATGACAAATTTGTATTACGGATGCCACCGTTTCGAATATATGGTAACGATCAGAAGACATTTAAATTACGTCTTCTCCTTGTAGAGTGTACCTTATACGAAGACTGTTAATTTGAACGTGAAAACTGAAGAAAATTCTCAACCGCGATCCAAGAAAAGCAGTTTTACCTTGGTTGTTCACTCTCCTAAGTTCAGAACAATCTATTGAACCTTACTCTAACCTGCCCCAAAATTAATTTCACAGTCATCTAGAAAACATGTCTTCTCCAACGTCCTGTTTATAGAGATAACGACCCTAAGCAATTCACTTATCTCACCATTTGGAAAGGGAAGTACGATCGGTACTGGACAGGGGTCAAGATTTTAGACGCTTTTCAAATTAAGCATAAAATGACAGAGTATATAACTAGAGAGGCGATACCTAGTACATCGTCACGCTCTGCATGTAGACGAAACTTTTTTGGCTAGTCATAATAATTTATGAAATAAAGCTTGAACAGTGCATTTCATTGATATTTATTTCATCGTTTATAACCAATCGTAAAGGCCTTGGAGGAGAAAAAAGCGCAAAACATCCAAGCACTGGATGAGGATTTAGATATTATTTATATGATCTAGATGTAAGCGCATCAATTACCTTCTTAATTTCCAACTATATCTTGAAACTCAAAATGGATACTTGACCCCTCAGAATCGAATATATGGGGAGTGATACAAATTATGGGGAAGGTGGATGTGGGAATTGTAACTATCTGGTGATCTTAACTTCATCGGATAAAGAATAGAGCCCTGATCTGTCCTTGACATGTATGCTGCACCTTTAGAGTTGTCAAGGAAAAAGGAGTTCTCTGGACACTTGCTATTGGTTAAAATGAACAAATCATACCAGAGCTTTATGATTTGTTTTTATAAAGTAGATGTGTTTTGTGTTAGGTTAGTTATTCACCTGAGGAAGAGATCAGATTGCAGATCTCGATACGTAGTGTTATTGATTGATTTTCCTTGTATCACTGAAGGATGGTCTGGAAAAATCCTGTTTTATTTACAATTCTTCCATTGTCAAAAAGAAAATTCAAACAAAGAAATGTTTGGCTGTAGACACCACTTTGATTACGCAAACAAGAGAAGATTAGCACCAAAAACTGATCTGTTGGTACAGTTTAAAGCTGACATTGGGTGTACAAAAAAAACGAAAACTGATCACTCTGGTTTGAAATGCAGACTATAGAAAAGAGTTTGCTATATAAGTTTTCTTTTGGTTAAACTCTGTCTTCTAAAAAGACTTGTCATGGCGTTGGTGGGGTTGACTAAGGGTTCTTGCTAGCCTAGACATAAAGGTTTGCTGCCCTCTGCCTACTTTGACAGGCAGAGAGAGGCTGGTTCAGAGCTTCCCCATATTCCGAGGGGACATGTCTGAAATTAATGCCCTACATCCTTCCTCATTGATTTTGACTGGAGGGTACTCTTACTCCCAACCTTAAATATCCGGAATACCTTTCACTCCGGAAGCAGTGCAAAGGTCCTTTTAGGGCTAGGTGCAATTTCTAAGCTTCTTGTCCTAAGCTAAAAATGAAAAGAAATATAAAGACGTGATATATGAAACAAGCAAACCTGTATGGATGGATGCACGTCAACTAATTGTATTTTCAAGATACACATAAATTATGCAATCAGAGCGTAATGATAATGAATACGGTTGACAGAAACATTACATATCTATGAAAAGAAACATCACTTGTTAGTTTAATGAATCGTCAAAGCATTATTTAAAATGCTCTGAAAACGTCATAATATTTAAAGAAAGTAGTTAAATAGTCAGAGATTTATGGTAAGCACTTTAAAAACATTTCACCTATTCGTTTAATTTAATGTGTGATGGTTTATATTAATCATACTAACGAGGCGCTTACGTAGCTGATGAGCCAAAGCCCTGAGCGATTGCCAAGCCCATAACAGTAGCCACACCGCGAGCTAACTCTTGTTTTATTGGCAAAGCGACCTTGATCTTTAAACGCGAGTCGGAACGGGGTTCTCTTCACATGTGGGAGGTTTTTAACTGTTTCTAGACTTGCAATATGGCCCGACCTGTCATGACTCGAGTCTGAGTATTCAACGATAAGTATTGATCATATTAGTAATGCCTTCTCGTGCGGAATGAGGGAGAGGGCATAGGAATATTAAATCGTTTTGTTTTCTCCAATACGTTAATCATAAGAACACTTCATAATGCTAAAATATATCAAATAGTTTGCACATTTTTAAGGAACTACGTTCGCAATTTTCACTCGGTAATACACAATATCGATTGGTTTATTAGGAAAAAACATGTAAGCCACTGGAATAATTTACTTACGCTTCTGAAATAAAGCTCTTCGTTAGTGCTTGACGCGAGTTTTTCATACGCAATAAATAAGACTTGTGAGCAATTCTTCGCGTCACGTCTGGACATGTAGAACTTTGTCTCCATAGTAGTCTCATGCACATTCGCATGACTGGGTATAAGGATTGCTGAAGGGCTTAAATTAAGCTTAACTGAAGAAATCAAAGACAGTCAGCAGAATCGCTTGGTTCGATCGGTGATATTAATATGACTGGCCGTCCGAACGCGCCGTCACACTTGTACCACTGAATCGACCAAAGTTGTGTCTTTTTTTGTTGTTTAAGCTAGCATAATCTAGTTTGAAATATTGTGAGAAAAGCCTAAAGCATGTACAAAGGTATAAACGAAAACATTAGATATAACATTGTTATCTCCTATATCACACATGTTTGACATAGAGGAATGCAGTTACTAAGCCATAATCTCCTGATTACACTGCGCATCTTTCTTTACAATATCTAATCTGAGGAAGTAGTGCCAATATAGAAAACTGTACTGTGTATGGATTACCTATCTTAGGAGTTTAAGATTTAGAGAATAAATTATATTACTGAGCAGGTAATTAACAGTATTGTTCGATCAGTAGAATAACACCATACCACCTGTCGACCATTAGGCTTCACGTTAAGCTTCAAGGACGCTCAGTCAACTCCCATGGTAGGACATGCACCACGTCGATAAAGATATAAAATTCAAAATGTTTTTGCAGATATATTAAGGAGGTTTTTTACACACTTATTTAACCTCCGATTTTGCCTTTGCCATCATGTTTATCTACAGACCAATATAAAAATGTTCGCCAACGATCAGTCAATCCCATAGGATGACACGTACCATCATTGAACTCGATGTTGTCTGTATAGAAACGAAGCTTCATGGAACAATTCAAGTTTATATGTTAACTCGTCCGTGAGATGTCTTGCGGTCAGATACCACGCGGTGACACGTACCATCATTGAACTCGATGTTGTCTGTATAGAAACGAAGCTTCATGGAACAATTCAAGTTTATATGTTAACTCGTCCGTGAGATGTCTTGCGGTCAGATACCACGCGGTGACACGTACTGAACATTGAACTCGATGTTGTCTGTATAGAAACGAAGCTTCATGGAACAATTCAAGTTTATATGTTAACTCGTCCGTGAGATGTCTTGCGGTCAGATACCACGCGGTGACACGTACCATCATTGAACTCGATGTTGTCTGTATAGAAACGAAGCTTCATGGAACAATTCAAGTTTATATGTTAACTCGTCCGTGAGATGTCTTGCGGTCAGATACCACGCGGTGACACGTACCATCATTGAACTCGATGTTGTCTGTATAGAAACGAAGCTTCATGGAACAATTCAAGTTTATATGTTAACTCGTCCGTGAGGTGTCTTGCGGTCAGATACCACGCGGTGACACGTACCATCATTGAACTCGATGTTGTCTGTATCGAAACTAAGCTTCATGGAACAATTCAAGTTTATATGTTAACTCGTCCGTGTGGTGTGTGTTGCGGTCAGAGACAGAGACAGAGAGATTATTGCATCTCCTCGAGTGATAGGTTTCTCTGTCGCTCAGCTACTCAACAAATATTGTAAATATTAAACTACTGCTTTAGACAATTAGTCATTTTTAATCAGGAAGCTCATTAATGAGGTACATAACTACAACATGCTTTTATAACTCAGTTATTAACCATTATAATTAATAATTTATACAAAATTGACTATATAATCGACAAGTTAATTAATTAAATAATACATTTCATACTTAGACTTGTTTTATCTCGTTAAAGTACAGAAGTACCTTTTATGTGTTGGCTTTTTTACAATTTTAGCTACGGTAGAGTTGTACCACAAATCATTTATATTTTTGTGTAATGTTTTATACGAAGTTTTCCATTTCTAAAATAAAATATGCTTTCTAATATTCTAATCTGAAAATAATTAAATAAATTAAGTACCTTTAATCTGTAGGGTCATAGCAGTGAGAAGAATGATTTTCACAGAAGTAAAAAATATAAAGATTGGATTAAGCCTGACACGTAACAAAAACAATCCAAACATAAATTTATTACGAGGTTACTAACTAGAATAGTGGACAGAGTTCACAGTTGCAGTACTCGTCAATGGTATTTACTAGGGCTAGCTGTCGGATCGCGCTGTGATTTATTTCCAATGAGACCTAATTATTATTTATTATTTGTTTTGCCAAATTTGCCTAAGCAATGATTATATTGTGTTTATTATATTATTAGTAAAGCATGGTTTATGTACAAAAGCCATTATCGTTATGTCTTGTCATACATTATCTCTTATCACACACATTTGCGACATACCGGAATGCAACCGCTAAGCCGCGTCTTCCTGACTGTACTTTAATACATTATCTAATCTGAGTAGTGTTGACTTTAGAGTTGTCTTTATGGCCTAACATTCTTCTAGACATAGAATTGTTTTCTCAGATATTGTATATTTGGAGGACAATACACTTTTGGGAAGGTGGTTAACAGTATCTGGCACAATTAGAATTGCTCAGGAAGTGATTTACACAATCAAGTGTGTACAGGGCGCGGCGGATCTCTACTAATGCAGAGGATTGGATTGTTAATGCACTGGGTGGAGTCTAGATTGCATCTGCATTATGACGTCATACAGCCACCACTCACCCACTCCTCCGCAATCACTTTTATTTGCATTCTACAAAATTTACATTATTTAGCCTTGTGTATAAATCATTTTTGACGGGTCTTGGTAGTAGTGAAACGACTTTGAGATTGACCCGGTCTAATGAAATAATTAATTAGTTATAAGAATACTGTAAGCCTTTATCTTCTTATAAATAAATATGAATCCCAAAATGTGTTGCTAAGCGCAAATCTTGATAACAGCTGGACCAATTCGGTTAATTCTTTTTGTAAAATGTCCATTGAAATCCGAGGAAGGTTTTTACGAAGTTAAATATAAGAAAAGTTATCTGGAATATTTTGAAATTCAGAAAAAATGTAGTTTTTACGTTTCATAATCCAAATTAAACTGGCACTAAACAGCTGTTCACACCTTCGGTTTTATGCCGACAAATTGGCTGGAACATCTGTTTACATTTAAATTTGATCAAGTATTAAGTAAATAAGTAAACAGTGCTTGATCAGTAGTATAATACAGATAGTAAATAAAAATTAACATCCAATTTTTTACTCCAGATCGCCCCAGTGATGAATTTAAATAATCTAATGCATTAAATTTTATATATTATTTAAACACTGTTATAAAACCAACCTTAATGAACAAAGTCGTAAATGTATTCACATACGTTACTATAAACTTTTATTTTGGAATGTTGCGTAACCCTAATAAGGACTTCTCCCTTATACCGAAAGTACATAGGAAATGGGTAGGAATTCTCCCTAGGCTGTAATAGGCTTCTCAGTCCTACTTATGTGTATATTTTCTTCATCAGGACAAAAAGGCAAACCCAACTATGTCTGTGGAAATATTTGAAACGGAAAGTATATTACAGAAGCCCATAGTAGAAAATTTAGACCAAAGCAGATTTTCAAGAACTGCATAATCGAACTATATAGTATTTTGATCGAGGCAATACGGCAAGCTAAATTGTGACATACTGTAGGTACTTTTTAATCTCAGTAGGGTTCTTGGCCCTATACGTAAGTATACTTTTTTCTACAGGATAAGGCAAACTCTAATATGGTACTGGAAATATATTAGACCTGAAATATGTGATAGAGTATAGAAATATACGTTTTTTGACCGAAGTAAGTTTTCGAGACCTGTGTCATGTATTTTCTTGATCAAGGTAACAATGCAGGCTCAGCTCTGACGTTGGAAATAAAATTAATTTGAACCAGAAATGCTCTTCCACGTGCAAAACACGATATATTATTTAAATTAAACTCTGATACTATTTACCGTGAACTTAAATAATATCTACTTAATGTATGCCAACTTACATTTTAAATTTTTCATAGAACTCCATCATATTATATCATAAGTGCTTTTACTAAGTAATATAAGGACTTCGGTTCTAAAGATTGCGTGCGAGGCCACGGGTAACAACTAGTATTATAATAAAACAAATTCAGCAGTGTATCGGAGAACGCGTACTGAAATAGTTACCAAAAGGATGGTCAGATTGCCCGTTGATCTTTTGACCTCACAATTAATAGCTTTCTTCCCCGGGCCAAGAGGAACCCATGTACTAAATTAAATGTCTCTAGGACATTTCTATTAAGGGTCTCTAAAGGCCTTATCGGTTCCTTAATAAAGGACAAATGTTTTTCGAGTTTCACGAGACGGCATACATCGCATTCTTACTGAATTTGACCTCTATTTAAGCTCAAAGACAGAGTCTTATTGTTAAAGTATCTTCAAAACCATAAATTTTAATTAGTTTAATCATACAGAAAATCTATTACATTTCACATCGGTATCACATTTAACTGTCTTTAACGTTTCGAAAACGTTTCTTCGCTCCTCTTCCGGTGTCAAGATCTTAACTCTTGGAGTTGCATAGTGTTAAGATCAAACGATCATCAAGTTGTTAGGTAAAACTACGTTACGCATATTCTAGAAAGATACCTTTATTGTAGCGTTAAACAATTTCCCCATCACCTATTTACTCGCAAAGGCCATTCAGTTCGCAGTAAAATCAGCATGAACACAGTAAGGTAGTGAAGATAGAAGTATTGTTGTTCAAGGTGAAATTAGCTATAATAAAGTGGCTGTAATAAATTAGCTGTTAATAACTACAATTTTACAAGGAATGCAGAATTTGCTACCGCAGAACTCTCGTAAAGGGCATGAGAATCTCAAGTTGACCTCTGGACTGCTAACATCCCGGATACAATTTTTTCGTTCCTAAGATACTGACAGATACTCCGGTACTGTGATAGTTAAATATCTCGTACTTTTTATAACATAACGTTTAAAACAAAATCTGTATATTTTGTGTAATTTAAACGTAATACTAATGAAAACCACGAATATGTAACAATCGAATTTTTGTTGCAGTTTGAATATGAGCATCATACTATATCATATCATGGCGCATCAATATTATATACTAGCTGTTACCAGCGGCTTCGCACGCAATCTTAGAACCAAAGTCCTTATATTACTTAGTAAAAGTAATCATATGATGGGAGTCCTATAAAAATTTTAAAACGTAAGTAGGCATACATCAGGTAGATATTATTTAAGTTCATGGTAAATAGTATCAGAGTTTAACTTATTTATTATATCATGTTTGGCACGTGTAGGAGCATTTCTGTTTCAAATTAGTTATATACATAACGTCACAGCTGAATCTACCTTGTTATCCCGATCAAGAAAACACAAATCTCAGATCACACAGGTCTCGGAAACTTACTTCGGTCAAAAAGCGTATATTTCCAGTCCTTGTCATATATACTTACGTAGGACCGAGATGCCTACTTCGGTTAAATAGTGCCTACTTAAGACCATTTAAATTCACTTACCTACTATGTCACAGTTTAGCTTGCCATATTGCCTCGACTAAATTTTATATACGATCGATTATCTAGTTCTCGGAAATCTAGTTTGGTCAAAATCGTGTTGACATAGTTGAGTTTGCTAGGATGAAAAGCCTATTACAACCTAGGGGGAAGTCCTACTTACTTCTTATGTACTCGTACTTCCGGTATAAGGAGGAAATCCTTATTAAGGTTATGCAACATTACAAAGTAATCGTTATTAAAGTTTTGCGTTACACTTGTTTTTTGGACTGTAGCCAGGGAAAGAATGAATCATTAATGTATGTTAGTATTCGTTTCTCTGTTTTTCCGTAAGCCGTTGTTAAAATGTAATATCATAATGTCAAGGAAGCCCACCAGTTTAAAGTAACTTATGTGAAAACATTCATAACTTTGTTCAATAAGGTTAGTTTTATAACGGTATTTAATGCATTAGATGATTTTAATTCGTCACTGGCGCAAAGTAAACTTTATATATTAGTGTTTTATTGACTATCTGCATTGTACTACCGATCAACCACTGTTTATTTATTATTGATGAAATTCAAATGTAAACAGATGTTTCAGAAATGTTGTCGAACTTAGAAAGCTGTCAAAATACGTTTCGTTCTTATCACAACATTCGAATGTAAACAAACTAATTTTTCAATTTCAATTCGACTTTATTTGGCGAAATTAATGTTTTATGGGTGGTTAAAAGCACTCTAAATGTTAATTCAGACCAAAAGCTATACCTGTTCCAAATTCCAGCACAATCCGTATTGCAGTTTCAGCGTGATTCGAGGACAAAACTCCAAACATCCAAATATCCAAACATTCGAACTTTCGCATTTATAATATTAGTGGGAACTATGCTAGCTTTTCAGAGTCATAAAACATAAACCGAGATAATGATTAGGGAACGGCTAAATAATGCAAAATTTGTAGAATACAAATAAAAGTAATTGCGGAGGAGTAAGTGAGTGGTGGCTGTATGACGTCATAATGCAGATGCAATCTAGACTCCACCCAGTTCATTAACAATCGAATCCTCTGCATTAGTAGAGATCCGCCGCGCCCTGTACACATTTGATACGTGATTAACTCTATGTAGATTTCTAATCCAGTAGTTAAGTTGTGATATATACAATACTTGATTGCTGAGCGTCAGCGAAGGCTATCACTCGAAGAGATGGAATAATTTCATTTTTGTCTCTGAGCACAAGACATCTCACTAACAAATCGACCTATAGACTTGAACTGTTCTATGAAGCTTCGTTTCTATAGAGGAAACATCAAGTTCGATGATGGTACGTGTCACCGCGTACGAGCGCAAGACATCTCGCTAACAAATCGACCTATAGACTTGAACTGTTCTATGAAGCTTGGTTTCTATAGAGGAAACATCAAGTTCGATGATGGTACGTATCACCGCGTGGTATCTGAGCGCAAGACATCTCGCTAACAAATCGACCTATAGACTTGAACTGTTCTATGAAGCTTCGTTTCTATAGAGGAAACATCAAGTTCGATGATGGTACGTGTCACCACGTGGTATCTGAGCGCAAGTCATCTCGCTAACAAATCGACCTATAGACTCGAACTGTTCTATAAAGCTTCGTTTCTATAGAGGAAACATCAAGTTCGATGATGGTACGTGTCACCACGTGGTATCTGAGCGCAAGTCATCTCGCTAACAAATCGACCTATAGACTCGAACTGTTCTATAAAGCTTCGTTTCTATAGAGGAAACATCAAGTTCGATGATGGTACGTGTCACCGCGTGGTATCTGAGCGCAAGACATCTCGCTAACAAATCGACCTATAGACTCGAACTGTTCTATAAAGCTTCGTTTCTATAGAGGAAACATCAAGTTCGATGATGGTACGTGTCACCACGTGGTATCTGAGCGCAAGACATCTCGCTAACAAATCGACCTATGGACTCGAACTGTTCTATAAAGCTTCGTTTCTATAGAGAAAACATCAAGTTCGATGATAGTACGTGTCACCCCGTGGTATCTGAGCGTAAGCCATCTCGCTAACAAATCGACCTATAGACTTGAACTGTTCTATGAAGCTTGGTTTCTATAAAGGAAACATCAAGTTCGATGATGGTACGTGTCACCGCGTGGTATCTGAGCGCAAGACATCTCGCTAACAAATCGACCTATAGACTTGAATTGTTCTATGAAGCTTGGTTTCTATAGAGGAAACATCAAGTTAGATGATGGTACGTGTCACCGCGTGGTATCTGAGCGCAAGACATCTCGCTAACAAATCGACCTATATAGTAGACTTGAACTGTTCTATGAAGTTTCGTTTCTATAGAGAAAACATCAAGTTCGATGATGGTACGTGTCACCGCGTGGTATCTGAGCGCAAGACATCTCGCTAACAAATCGACCTATAGACTTGAACTGTTCTATGAAGCTTGGTTTCTATAGAGGAAACATCAAGTTCGATGATGGTACGTATCACCCCGTGGTATCTGACTGAACATTGGCGAACATTTTTACATTGCTCTAATGGGTAACTATGATGGGAAAGGGAAGGAAAGGACGTTTAAACAATTAATTTAATCCGTATTAGTTGAGATAATCCGTAAGATTATAGCGAAGTCGTGGTGAAGTGGTGTTCTTCGACTTTGCGTATTGTTGATTTAACAACACTGTTAACTACATACCCAGTAATGTATTGCTTTCTAAATCTTAAATTCCTAAGAAACGTATTTACATACAGTACAATTTTATCTATATTGACAGATCTACAGGCCCTACTTCCTCAGATTAGATATTGTAAAGAATGATACACAGAGGAACCATAAGATTACGACATAGCAGCTGCATTCCTCTTTGTCGAACATGTGTCATATAAGAGATGAGAATGTTATATCTAATTATTCTTTGTATGCCTTTGCAAATTCCTTCGGCTATTCTCTCAACATAATAAACAAGATTATGATAGCTTAAAGAAATAAAGACAAAAATTTGGTCAAATCACTGGTACATATGTAACAGCGCGTTCCGGCAGCCAGTTCTAATAATATAATCGGTGGGGCCAAGCGATTCTGTTGACTTTACAGTAGAATTTTTAATGTATAGTTACATATCTACAAACACTACTTCCTCAGATTAGATATTGTAAAGAATGATACACAGTGTAATCAGGATCTTTGTCGAACATGTGTGATATAGCAGGTAAAAATGTTATATCTAATAGTCCAAGATCCCAGGCCTTTGTTTATTGTAAACATTACAATAATGTTTATGCCTTTGTAAATGCTTTCGACTTTTCTACCAACATTACAAACAAGATTATGCTAGCCTAAAGAACAAAAAAAAAAAAAAAAAAAAAAAAAAAAACAGAACTCTGGTCGAATCACTTTGGTACAATTGTAACAGCGCGTTCCAATGGCCAGTGCTATTAATATAATTGATGGGGCCAAGCGATTCTGTTGACTTTCTTTGTTTCAGTTGAGCGTAATGTAATTCTTTCAGCAATCGTTATACCCTGTCATGCAAACGTGCATGTGACTACTATAGGGGAAAAAATTCGACACGTCCAGACATGTCACTTGGCTAGTGATGTCACGGAACTGATCACTCTACCTCACTATCCTGGGTTGACCTTTGACCTGTGATACGTATGTCTCTGTCTATCCTGACTGTCTGTCAGTCTACTTGTCTGTACCTGTTCGCCTGTCTGTATCTTCTCCAAGAATGAGTGTGAGTGACCAGTATAGTCACTCTCATAATCAAGCATTGTTATTGGCTGAGCGTTAATGAGGCCTCTGACTCGAGGGGCTGGTAAAAGTTCACTTCTGTCTGTCTGTCTGTTCGTCCGGCCCACCTAGTGCTAAATTTCTTCTATTTTTATTCAATATTCTACCTTTGAGTTACAATCAATATACCAGTTACTATCTGATGAGTATATAACATTTATATAACAGTGCTTTTTAGATTTTTTCGAAATTTTTTCATTATTGGACTGTACACACTAGAAACATTAATTATCATTTTTAATAAATTGACCCAAGATATAATATACATTAAACTTCAACTTCCAGATCGGTAGACTAACTGCGCAAGCGTTCTTATCTCACGTTGAAGTACGTCACATAACTGCTCACAATTCTTTTTAGATTTACGTTTAAAATATTCGTTTGTAGTTACCATTACTGTTTTAGTTCGTCACTGAAGGATCCTTCATTAACAAAGGTTCCAGATAAGTTTTTGTCACTGGGATTTTGCTTTCTTGGCTCCAGGCAGGGTGACCTGATGTCCGTCTTTAGGAGGACTTGTCCTCCAGGCTTTTGAAAATTATGTAAAATGTCCGGATTTTTGGGGAACTCTTAAATGTTCAAAAATTGTAGCATCATAACAAAAAATGCACCCGATTTTTGAAGTCCCAAAGAAAAACCATAAAAGTTATAGCAGCGCACACGTAATGCCAAGGCATGTGAACTGCTGTTAGATTCAGTTGTATGTTGAGTGTTGTCTATAATGTCACTGACTCACTGTTGTTTCTATCCGCTCAGCTGCACTGGCGCTACTACCTCCATGTGACCTGCTGTTAGATTCATAAATAAATAAATGTTTTATTGCGTTAGACAATATAACACTGTATGGCAATCGTCATTATATTTGTTTAAACTAAAAATTTTCCACTCATTCTTACATCTCAATCCCTTTTAGACATACATGTGTACATGTTGACAATTTATTCATTCCCAATCATTCGAATTGTCCCACTCTTTCACCTAATCAGTCTTCCAATTCGGTGGTCTCCCAATGTGCCATGAACTCGTCTGTGCTGTAGAATGCTTTTGCAATCAACGCAGTTTTCAGACGGGTTTTAAATGCTTTGAGCATTGGGGAATTTTTGATTGAATTTGGCAATTTGTTGACGAATTGAACTCCCGCCTGTGACGGTAAACGTTCATGAACTGCCGTTCTGTGTCTCCCAGTTCGGTAGTTCTCCCTGCCCCTTGTTGCGTAAGAGTGTATGTTACTACCTCTTATGGTTTCGCATTTTGACATGAAGAAAAGGCATGTCTCTAATACGTAGAGGCAGGGTAGTGTCAACAGTTTCAGATTTTTGAATGCTGGCTTACACGACTCTCTCCTTTGCAGCTTGGCAATGATTCTGACTGCTCTTTTTTGCAGTATGAAGATTCTGGAAACATTTGTTTTTGAGCAACCCCCCCACAAAACCAATCCATAGGAGAGGTGTGGGTAGATTAGTCCATAGTACGCCGTCATCAGCACCTGAGTCGGGCAATACTCGGACAGTCTCCTCAAAACATAAATGCCTGAGGATACCTTGGAACAAACGCTGTCTACATGAAAATCCCATGTCAACCCTTGATCGAGGTGTATTCCAAGGAATTTTGTTGAGTAGACTTCTTCGATCTCAGTCTCATTCAACATGACAGTGGGACTAGAGCCTGAGTTCGTTTGTCTCAGGCAAAATTGAATGAATGTTGATTTCGTTGGGTTAGTTCTGAGGTTGAGTTCATTGAAATGCTGGATCGCATTGTTGAGTTCAATGAATGTAATCTCTTCGAGTTCTGTTTTTGAATTCGCTTTGAAGCATAGAGTCGTGTCATCGGCATACTGGACGAGTTTTCCGCGGCTTACCGATGAACCAACATCATTGACGTAGATAAAAAAGAGTAGAGGACTCAGGATGGAGCCCTGGGGAACTCCATAATAAAGCCCTCTCCCTTCAGATCGAACGTCTGAAATTCCAACAAATTGTTTTCTATCACTAAGGTACGATTCGAGCCACTTGAGTGGCACTCCTCGCACCCCGTAATGTTCCAATTTGAGAATGAGGGAATGGTGGTCAACACAGTCAAATGCTTTCGATAGGTCGAGAAATACACTCAACGTGTCTCCTCGATCTTCCATTCCTTCTACTATCATGTCGACCAGACGAACGATTGCGTCAGTTGTTGACTTTCCACTTCGGAACCCGAATTGGTTTGCTGATAGTAGGTTGTGTTTTTCAAAAAAAATCACACATCGAGTGAAAAAAACTTTTTCAAAAATTTTGCTGAAGACCGGCAGCTTTGAAATTGGGCGATAATTTTGAGTTGAAAGGGGATCGCCCTTCTTAAAAATTGGGGTAACTTTCGCAATTTTGAGAGAGGGTGGAAACGTTCCCGAGTGAAAAGAGAGATTAATCAAATGCTCGAGTGGCCTCAACAAATGCTTGGAGCACAGTTTTAGAAGCCACGTTGAGACATAGTTTGAATCATTCGATTTTTTTGAAGAGAGTTTCCTTATCACTCTGGCGATCTCCTCCTCTGTGACCGGGGTCAGAGCCATTGAGGCTGCTGGACTTGGTATCAATGATGGGGAGTTTTGGTTCTGATGCGGACTAAGTCCTTGGGCAGTCCCAACCGAGGCAAAAAATTTGTTGAACTCCTTAGCGATCCTCATTGGGTCACTAATATGTTCATTTTCAATTTGGAGATCGATTTTCTTGTCGATCAGTGAGGATTTATTGTTTATTATGGCCCATGCGGTTTTTGAGACATTTTTGGACGTGAGCAATGCTTTGTTTACATCATAAGCTTTCGCAGCTCTGATAACCTTTCTGTAAATTCTTTTGTAATTTTGAAAAAAGATTTTGAACTCTTCATCTAATGAGTGCTTATTAATTTCTGAGAGAAACAATAATTTTTCTCTCGAAATTAGAATACCTTTGGTGATCCATGTGCACTTTTGTTGCCTCGTTTTTTGTTGAATTTTTATCAGGGGACAGCTCACGTTTAAGTGGTAGTTAAAGGTCGATTCAAAACTACTGAATTGTGTTTCAAGGGGATCTCCAAAATTTAGAAAGCTCCAATTTTCTTGAGCGAGAAAAAAATTTAAGAGCTTAATATTTGCGGGCCTTGTGTTTCTGATTGTTTTTTTGTTGACAGGATCCCTTGCTGGTTCATGACCATTGATTGTGACCTGTTGGCCATAGTGATCTGAAATGGCTGTGTTGACCACTAAAGCCTCGGTGTCTGACAAATTTGTGACGACATTGTCAATCGCAGTCGCCGAAGTGGTCGTAACTCTCGTGGGAGAGGTGATCGACCAGTTAAGGCCAAACGACCCCAACAAGTCAGCGAGTTTTCTAGTCATTGGACTGTTATCATCTAAAATGTTGATGTTAAAGTCCCCATGACAATGAAATTGCGCTTTTTCTTCGTCACGTCAGACAAAATTTGTTCGAAATTTGAAAAAAAAGATTCATCGTTTCCGTTGGGAGACCTGTACAAGCCAATCACATCAAATTGTGATTGACTTGTTCTTATCTTTACCCCTGTAACTTCAAAATGTTCGTCTACGGATGTGCCAAACGTGCGAGGGGTAAAGGAAAAGTTGTTTCTCAAAAAAATTGCTTCACCTCCTCCTTTGGAGGAGTTGCGGCAGAAAGAGTTTGCCAATTGGTAATTTTGAATTTTGAAACTGTCAATGTTGCTGTTGTTGAAACCGTGTTCGGTTATAATCAGCAGGTCGGGATTGAGTTCTTCACACATGAGTGACAGTTCGTCTCCCTTATTTGTAGCCACTTGTGCGTTTTGATGCACCAGAGTGACCTTCTTTGAGGATAATTGGCTTTTCAGATTGGATTTTTTGATTTTTTTGTTTTTTCCTGTCAAATTTTGAGCGGTGCTATGAGTGGGGTCCCTAAAACTTTTGCATGTTAATTTCATCCAGTTGAGATGCATGGCCGGGGTCTCGCGTAGTCGGCAAAGCAGCAGCTCCACAGAGAGCCTCTGCATAGGACACGTCCTGGTGGTTCGATGTAGACCTCCTGATGGCTGGATGTCTGGTGGCTGCCGGAGTGGGCTCGAACGGTGGCGGCACAGTCTTCACGGGCCTCTGAGTGGCTGGGAGGCTCTTCACAATAATTTCAGCCAGCACCCGTTTACCTCGCATGGAGAGATGTTGACCGTGCCTCGTGAAATACCTCCGGCTTAACTCGTGGAACTTCAGCACCCGAAAGTTGTGCCGAACGGCCAGTTCTTCTATATAGGCATTCACGAGCACGGTCTCGTCATGGATGGGGTGGGCTGGATGCAGGTCGTGTCGGTGCGGTAATGTGGCCACGAGGAGCTCGGTGTTGCTGGCTCTGGTTGTTATGTAGGGCTTAAAGTGTCGGTAGATGTTTCGCTGCGTGCCAACGGCCAGGTCATTGGTGCCGGCGATGAGCACCTCGCAGCGTGGCCCTGGTTCAGGGAATGTTGGGGTCGGCTTCAAAACATCCAGCAGGCGGGCCCCGGGCATGCACTTGCCTCCAACCGATGTCGCAGGGCAGGTCAGTTGGTCTACAAGCTCGGCGATGTGCCGAGTGTGGCTGTCACCATTGATGTGGACTTTATGGAGGAAGGGGATAGATGTTTGGGAAGGTTTTCGGTATTTTTGGGACGGATGTTTTTGTTTTGTTTTTTCTATGGGTGGACGTTCACTTTTGGGATGGTGTGGAGCTTTGGGATTAGGATGTAATATTTTGGTTGGTGGCGTATGATGTCGGTTCATAGTTGTTTGTCCAGTTGGTTTTTTTGTTTTTTGTTTTTGTTTTTTAATTTCCGTCCATGCCTGTTCATGAGGCTGATCACCACATTCGTACGCTTTTAGTTGCTGTGTCAAGTATTGGTTATCAGCCTCAAGGACTTCCGAAGTGGTTTTTAAGCTTTTATAGAGTTCAGCCGTTTCGGTATGTTGAGTGCTGTCTATAGTGTCACTGACTCACTGTTGTTTCTGTCCGCTCAGGTGCACTGGCGCTACTACCTCCATGTGAACTGCTGTTAGATTCAGTTGTATGTTGAGTGTTATCTATAATGTCACTGACTCACTGTTGTTTCTATCCGCTCAGCTGCACTGGCGCTACTACCTCCATGTGAACTGCTGTTAGATTCAGTTGTATATTGAGTGTTGTCTATAATGTCACTGACTCACTGTTGTTTCTATCCGCTCAGCTGCACTGGCGCTACTACCTCCATGTGACCTGCTGTTAGATTCAGTTGTATGTTGAGTGTTGTCTATAGTGTCACTGACTCACTGTTGTTTCTATCCGCTCATCTGCACTGGCGCTACTACCTCCATGTGACCTGCTGTTAGATTCAGTTGAATGTTGATTGTTGTCAATAATGTCACTGACTCACTGTTGTTTCTATCCGCTCAGCTGCACTGGCGCTACTACTTCCATGTGACCTGCTGTTAGATTCAGTTGTATGTTGAGTGTTGTCTATAATGTCACTGACTCACTGTTGTTTCTATCCGCTCAGCTGCACTGGCGCTACTACCTCCATGTGAACTGCTGTTAGATTCAGTTGTATATTGAGTGTTGTCTATAGTGTCACTGACTCACTGTTGTTTCTATCCGCTCAGCTGCACTGGCGCTACTACCCTTTGATTTCCTATTTATGTATTATGAATTATATTTTAATTTTGTTATAATACTTATATATTTTTCTGTTATAGCGATAATGTATTATATAAATCTGTTAGTAAAGCTTTGTAATAACGTAACAAATCAATGCAATGAATTAATTCCATTTATTTCAAAAATTAATTTTAATAAAATTCTAAAAATTTGGATTAAGATCAATTTTAATGTTTATATAGAAAATTATAACAATAATAAAATCAATTAAAATAATAGCCCCAGGTAATAATTTTGTCCATTAATTTATTGTTTAATAATATTTTATTTTTCGGTTTGTACGCTAAAGCAACTCCAATTTGTGTTTATTTTTATTTCCATTATAATATGCTTAAATACATACAGTGCTCGCGTTTTTTCAATAGTGCATAAATAACTGTTTTTCGCAAAGATTATATAATACTGTCCTCCTTATTAACCTCCAAAAGTCCTCCTTTTATGAAATTCCGTCTGGTCACCCTGGTTTCAGGTTTACTGATGTCAATTCTGGAACTACACAAGCCATATACATCCATGCAAAGTTTTCGTTCTGATCCATCAAATTATAGGAAGCTCAGACCACTCGCTTATAGCCTTCGAAAGCAGACCGTCGCCCTATTATAACCAACCTACAGGTACTTGTTTTAGAAATCCACCCACACTGTACACATCACATTTATTCAAATCGGAACCAATTATTATGCATTGCACCGAGGGAGGTGTGAACATGACCTTGAACGATCAGCTGTTCCATTGTTGGTAGCCCAGCTGTCGACATGCGACAGACCGAGGACAAGGCTAGCTCTATAGCTCTACTAATGCACCTCGTGGACCACACGCCTATGACGTCACACCTAATTGTGGCAGTTACACAAGCGTGGTTCTATCTCAATAGATCTTCTGGAACAGCGCCGTCCTCGTACCCACCGGCGCGGCGAGACTGAGAGAATTGTCCGCCTTTCCAGTAATTATTATTATTTAAGAACTGGATAAACACATGAATAGTAATCAGAATATGACAATCGAATACATAATCTATTTAAACTGTTCAATTTACCAACAATAGTTAATAGTCATCAATGGTACAAAGACTATAAAGAATTATTTGTACTCGTGCTAATTTAAAACATTTAAAGTGGAAAATATATCACCATTTACTTTTTTGGTGCGTATTTTCAAAATAGAAATACTAAAATATATACAAGTGATATCATAACATTTGAGCATAATGAATTAAGAGAAGAAATAGTAGAGGAGAAGTAGACAAACACATACGAGAAGTAATCAGGATATAGTAATGAATGTAAATTGTATTTGCAATTTACAAATGACTAAACAATACTTAATATTTATTGGTAGTACAAAGGCTATAACAAATATTTATACTCGGGCTAATTATAAATTCGGAAATTTATCAATA
Organism: Homalodisca vitripennis; assembly: GCF_021130785.1. Taxonomy (NCBI): domain Eukaryota; kingdom Metazoa; phylum Arthropoda; class Insecta; order Hemiptera; family Cicadellidae; genus Homalodisca; species Homalodisca vitripennis. The sequence goes on from NC_060214.1 coordinate 20,809,723, forward strand.
TTGACTTTTTGTTGCGTATAGAAATTCTATATATATGAGTGGTATCATAACATTGAAGCATAATGAATTGAAGAGAAAAAGTAGACGATAAATGAATAGTAATCAGGATATGGTAATTGAATACGAATTTTATTTACAATTTTCACATGACCAACAATATTTAATATTTATTGGCGATGCAAATGTTATAAAGAATTATTCTTTCGTGCTAATTAAAAATTGTTAAGTGGAAAACTGATTAATATTTATATTTGTGTAGTGCAGTTTCAAAATAGATATACTCAAATATATACGAGTGGTATCATAACATTTAAGCATTGCGAATTGAGGAGGACGTTTCAGGGAACTTTATGATATTATTACTAATCGTCGATGTAATAGTTTGTGCTATTTTTCAATCGTTATTGTATGTATTAGAAGCCTTTCTGAACAAAACGCAGTAATATATTCTAATTCTAATAACAGTAGGTTACTAACCTTTTCCAGTGCTATAACTACCTGCTTCAATCTATCTTGTTTTAATACTATTAAACGAATAACATTTCGGCGGCAAACGCATCAAGTAGGTAAGTCAAAGAAGTAGCGTTTAAACAAAATCGTCAAGTATGCTTTATAATTTCCTGTGTTAAAGTTTATTGCGAATTTTATCCATAAACTCCACAAATTACAACTTGTTTGGGTGATATTTCAGGTTGATAAAGTTACGTTTCCAAATATAAATATTAATGAACATTCTCTCAATTCCAAGTGTGAAAGGTCAATCAGAATTGGACGTTTTGAATTCATTACCGCACCTTATGGAAAACATAATTAACTACAGAGGTTACTGTGGTAAGGACATGATCAAAAGATTTAATATACCTAAATAAAAGGTAAAGGTAGGTTAAGGTTTGTTTTGATATTCCTATAGCAAACATTTTACAAGTTTATTTGACAAGTTTCAGGGACACTATCTTGAAGGAGTGAAGGTAGTATGATCCTGTCCCACGTTTCACAAGAAAGGATACAATACGAGCCGCGTATGTAGTTACTAGCCGGGCCATATTCAATCCTAGAAACAGAGACCACCCACACTTGAGCGGAATTCCGCTCCGACTCGTGTTTAAAGATCACGGTCGCTTTGCCAATAAAACAAGAGTTAGCTCGCGGTGTGGCCACTGTTATGGGCTTGGCAGGCGTTCAGGGCTTTGGCACTTCAGCTTATCTTTGCCATAATTAATATTTGCCACCACGCAATAAACTAAAAGAAAGGCGGAAAGTTGTTAAAGCAACATTCCCTAAATCTCTTTGACTATTTAACTTTGAAATATTGTGACGTCTTCATATCATTTTGTGTGGCGTTCCTTTTGTAAAAACTGATTCCTCTGATAATCGTTATATTCTTTGACACCCTGTGATTTCTGTGATTTACGTATACCTTCAGAGATGACATAGCTGAATATTTGTATGTTTAGTTAAAGACGTAAATAAGTCCGTGTCAAAATGATTTGCCCCTCACAAAGTGTCTTGCCTTATTCTAATATTTAAAAAGGTCCCCAATTTAAACGTTTGTTTTATTGAGTTCTGTTAAAGAAATAGACAGCACCAATTTTAACAAGGAGGGAATTTTTGATTACTTTAACGTTATTTATTTTAGGCACATAGAGGTCATTTCCAGAGATACTTGTTCCAAACTCAAATAGCTAACTCCCATTTTGAGGTTTGTATAAACAGCCTTGAATTTAGTTTTAGCTTTATTTCATTTGATTAGGCACAAAAGAGTGTTGAATTAGATTTTTCATGGCCAAGATTTTTCTTGACTCTGTTTTGGAAAAGGGAACATCAATTAAATATCTAAAATGAACTTTAAGATGTTTAATAGAAGGCCTAAAATCAATGATTTACTCATAGTTTTCAAGATAAAAGGGTTTTTGAGGTACTTGATTACCAGCTTTATATTAGTCTCCAAGACCTCTGATCCCCAAATCCCCATTCTCTCCCGTATTCATCTTTCTCCTAAAATTGTCTTTCTTGGTTTTGTTTCAGGGTGTCCCGAAGAGGTTGGGAAGACATTGATAAAAACCTAAAATGTTGGATATTTTAGTAGAATATTCATACCCATCGCGATATTGGGTATACATTCTCCAAAAATGACGAAAACTAATTTCAAAAATGAAGAACGAGTAGAATTTTAATTACACAATGTGCAAGATAGAAATGTATAGCTTCCAAAAATGATTGTTTTCTCCATCATTCCTGTGGTAATAACTTTGAAATCCAGAGTTTACCCTTGGTTTGAAGGACGAATCCAAATTTGTACACGTGGGCGTTTCAAAAGTCTGGAATCCTGAGACGTTCTAGTGTTCAACCTCTTCTAAGTGAGCAAACGGAAACTGCTGTGAATATTTCCACTGGAGCAGACACGTGCTTATGTAAATGGTGGTGAAAGTATTCACGCATGACAATGAAACAAATTGTCAGCTCTGACGACTTCTGAGTCACCTTCACCGCTCTGACAGGCAGGTGTGATATCTTTGTAGGTTTCTGGGTAACTAAGGTCTCATTCCCGGTAAACTCTGGATCGTGTAAGGCCAACTATTGAATTTCCATTATACCTATGTACGTTTTTACCACTAAACCTAGGTATATCACATTAAATTCCAATTATATCGGTGAATTTTGGTTAGAGATTGTTGACGATTGAAGATTTGAAAGCTTTGAAGGACACCGGAGATTTCCATGCCAAAAAAAGGACCACGCTGTTTCGAGTATGGGATGTAGCCTTCTTCAGGGGCCAATAAACTTAAGACACAAGTTTAAGAAAGCGCAAACCAACAATAGTAATGGCTCGCCAAAGTCTACCTGACAAAAAAAGAAAAACCCATTTGTCAGGCCAGGACCATCAAGATGCACTACGCAAACCCTGCGTACATACCAGGGAGAGAAAATTTGTTAACACTTAACGATGGAAAATGTTCAAAATAAAAAAAATTATCGTCAGTTGTGTTAGTCTTAGTTCGTTTAAAGCATATTTTTAGCTCAAAGCAAATTGCCAGATACATGTTAATAATAGTTACATCGTTGACAGCTAATGAGATACGGAGACGGAAATTTGTCAACATAAATTCAATTTCAGTTTATTTATCGCGTTGGCCAAGGGTGATATTAGTACGCTATTATTAAAATGTATAACAATTTGAATTCAGGGAGACAAATCAAAATATATCACCTGTAAATATTGATTGTTTTCTACTTATAAAACATCCACTCCCCTCCTATTTCGACGTGTCATCGTGTTTTGGAGCAATTTCTCTACCGATTAAAAAATGAAATTAGCTCCTGCCTCCGAACTAAGTTAATGTGCTACTAAAAAATCTACAGTATAATTATTTAGTTATATTTTCCACAATCCTAAACCAAGATCCACCCTCTTTTTCCTTTAGTAACCACGAATACACCTGTGGATATCATCTCCATAAGGATTCGCCCGAAATTTCATAGCTTTGCACGTGTATGAGCACTTCTGGTTCGAGTGAACTATATTTCGGATGCCAATGGTGAGTTTGCCTTGTTTCTACGATATATATATATATATATATATATATATATATATATATATATATATATTTATATATATATATATATATATATATATATATACATATACATATATTTTATATACATACAAACACAGGTATGAAAATCCTACTTTTACAAGTCTTTAAATTTATGGTAAAGGTAATATATTAACTTTGAGTTTGGTAACTGCATTATAGTACAGACCATATTCCGCATAGTTGCTCAAATATGTAGTTAAAATTAAACTTTTAAAATTTATGGTAAAGGTAATATATTAACTTTGAGTTTGATAACTGCATTATAGTACAGACCATATTCCGCATGGTTGCTCAAATATGCAGTTAAAATAAAACTTTTTAAATTTATGGTAAAGGAAATATATTAACTTTGAGTTTGATAACTGCATTATAGTACAGACCATATTCCGCATAGTTGCTCAAATATGCAGTTAAAATAAAACTTTTTAAATTTATGGTAAAGGTAATATATTAACTTTGAGTTTGATAACTGCATTATAGTACAGACCATATTCCGCATAGTTGCTCAAATATGCAGTTAAAATAAAACTTTTTAAATTTATGGTAAAGGTAATATATTAACTTTGAGTTTGATAATTGCATTATAAAACTTTTTAAATTTCCTTACTTGGATATTTTTTCGACGGTGTTTGCTGAAAATTATCAAGCTTAATCAATGCTTCCACGACTATTAATGTAAACAAATTTAAAATAGTGGTTAGATAAATTAAACATATATTTGTGTTGTGATAAAATAATTTTACATATAATAGTTGATTATATTTAACAGGCTCTTTCAATCTATACTATTATACAAAAATAGTTTCCTTTTATATTTACATAATTTTTACATGATCTTTTACGACATTTTAGTTGTTATTTTAATAGTTATGCTACTATTCGGACCTCCAGCAATAGACCAACCCTAAATTAAATTCCCGGGTTTCTACAGTGTAAAAAAGGCTGTTTATCAGATCAGTTAGTTTACTTTCATGATTTGAAATGTTTACAGATCAATGTATATGTTTATCAACGGATGTATATGTTGTTATTATCATACGGACTATAATTTGTCGCACGGCTCAGATTCATTTTGTTTACAGTAGCCGAGACATTACTTTCAAATAAACTTGCATAAAGACCTAAGCCTCTGTAAGTAAATCGATTACCATTTCGTTTTAGATTATTTCAAGATAATCACTGACACATAAATAAGTGCGCCGAGCTGCAATTATGATACAACGGAAACGCTTCTCCAATAGACACCTAAATTAGATCGGTCAGTAAACAGATCGGCCACTCAGCATAGGCCTTGCACAACGAGAAGGAACAGGTTGTTTGTTTACAAACCTGGTAAGTTAAATAATTTCGCGAAAGCTGAATCAGCAGTATCTAATGTGGAGATTTATAAGGAGATAACAGTTTAATCGTGAGCCGAGATTGTGTAGGGCCGGGAGAGGTTATGTTTGCCTCTCCAGTTTATCTGTGTTTGTCCGCTCAACCAGTGAAGTGCTGATACATGTACGATCGAGAAGGTGCGTTCTCAGGCAAACATACGCCCTCTTACGCTATACCGCGCGTAGTTTACGTCAATTAAAAAGTAACAAGAGTTAGGTTGCGTAGGAAATTATGGTTTCAAAAGTGATATCTTTTAAAAAAATTAAGTCTGGAATGGCATTTTTACGTAGATTATTGCAGTTTACAGCAGCTGGACTTTGAAGAAAGATAGCGATAATTTTACTAAGATAGCTTATCTATCTATTATTGTGCTGTGTCCTTGGAAACATACCTGTATCTAGCCGATTTGCATCCACGAATTATATTTCACAAGGATAGGTTTGTTACTCTTACAACCTTCGAACTTTGGCATGTAGTTTCATTCGTGAAGGTTTTCTCGTCTTATGGATGGATTTGGTATAAATTTGGAATGTCATATAAATATTGATAGCCAGGGAGTGGTGGCGTTGGTTAAAAAAAGTTTTTCAACCAATTATCTGGGACGTGTATTCCCTGATTTTCAATAAAAAGTGTATACAAAATGTATGAAACAAATTCCATTAAAGACAGTGTCGAGGACTTTATGGACAAAGGAAGTAGAGCTCAGACCCAAAGATGTTTTCTACTCGACTAATGTGTACGACTTATCGATAAGTATCATTGGCAAGGACTTTCCATGAAGCATATGCTAACCACTGCAATTAATGGATGCTTTACAGGGAGGAGCGTGGATGTTTGTATGGATAGTTATCGATTAAGTGAGACAAGGGCGTAACCAGTGAGGGGTGCAAGGAGCCCGGACCCCCCAAATTTTCAATTTTCTTTAATTACTTTCACATCAAAACGATTATTATTATTTAAAAAATTCACTTCTTTAGGCGTGTACTGTTGAAGGATCGTTCTCAACATTTAAGCGGGACAAGAACGTTGTAAGAAAGAAAATGGGGAATAGCACTTGCCTTACTACGGAAAATATGTCGTCTTGATCCCCCTCCCAAATTATTTCCTATGTTCTTGTAGGGAGACACTGTCTTTACAGAAAGTAGAGGGTCCAAAAGGTCAGATTGTGTCATAGGGTTCAACAGGTGTTCTGTTTGTTACCTGTTGGTGATAATGGACAGAAGTGTTCGATTTTCTGCTCATCTCTCTTGCATTTTATCCGGAATGACCTCCTTCTTATCTAGATGCTGATGCGTAACCAAGTGTACTTGTATAATAAATTCTAATCTTTGCAAGTACGACTGTTTAGCGTTAGTTGAACACCCACTTCCGGTATAAGTATGGTGATATCCGTTTGAGAAATTGTCCTATCACAGCCACGAGGTCAAATTCCCGCCAGTTGTCCTCACAAGTATTAATGTTGCGTATATTAATAGGTATCAAGCTGAGAACTTCTTTTAAATATCAATCTTAATGAATAATACTATAAATAATATAATTATTCGAGTTCACACCTTAGCTTGTGATGATTCAAATTAGTAGTGAAGTTACACTGGCCTCCCTTCTGGTGAAGCAGTTTTTATTTTATTCATTATTGTCTCGATTTAAGCTTATTAGTTTGGAGTCGAAATTCGTGGTAGGAACAATTCGCGGTCAAGTTTCGTGGTGATCATCCTTACTTCGTGGAGCCAAGATTTGTGTTCGTCCACTTAAAGAATAATTTTTGTTAGAATAATTATTACGGACTTTTGCGATCATATAAAGAAAGTGTTCAGGGCTTAGGCCTATAGGAATATGTAGGTTTAGAGTCAGCCAGCGACTGTCCCTGGCCGTGTGTCAGATTCAACAGCAGAGTGTTATAATACACGATTATTGTACTTCGGTATACAATTATCACTGATTAAAGATGTGGACATTCCTGCTGAAATCCTAATGCAAGCAATCCACCCTTTAAGGTCTTCGAAAGAGAGCATCAGAAAACCTCGGAGGAAATGTTCAACACTGATTTGAATTTTGGAGGTATTCGAGAAGCACTCAACACCACGCTATTCTGAGCATTCGGCATTACATTGCATTCATTTCTGAGAACGTCTCTCTTGGGCGGCCTGCGTTCATATATTACACGCTCTTGACCGTCCATTCAGGCTACGCGAATACTGCCACGCAGGGCAGAGCAATCCATATTTTATTGCTGACTTCTGAAACTCTTGAACCCCGATCTGAAGAAAATTTTAGACGATGAAGTTGATGATACAAATATGCCCTTTATAACAGCGCCTAGGATAAAGAAACTAATTGCACCTTTATAGCATCTCTGTTTTTGACTGAATAAAGTTAAAAGGCTAGAAGGTCACAAAAGTTAAATGGCCGGTAAAGGGAGGGAAGGGGTTGATTAGGGACGTAACAGTAGAGGGACTCAGAGGCTTTAAAGGTTACGAAACACCTGACAATTAGTACCATAGGCTGGATGGAAACGTATGCCGAATTGCCATAAAGGTTGGGAGGTTTTGGGGATTCGAAGGACCTCAAAAGATCGAGTTAGCAATTAGTAAAGAGGAAAGGCTGGGGTGGCTGAGAGGCCTATACATAGGAAAGTAAAGATAAATTGCGTCTAAAGATGGAGGAGCTCTGGAGTCAAGACACTAAGATATTGAGGATGGTGAGGAATGCATGATTTGTAAGCAAACTAAAATTGAGGATCATGATGAATTCTTGATTTATAATTAAAATAGCATTGAGGATCATGAGAAATGGATGATTTAAAACACACTAAAATTGAGAACCATAAGGAATGCATGATTTATAAAGAAACTAAAATTGAGGACAATAAGAAATGCAAGAGTTATAAATAATATTAAAATTGAGAATAATAAGAAATGCATGGTTTATAAATAAAATTATAAGTTAGGATGATAAGGAATGTATGATTTAAAATAACCTAAAATTGAGGACAATAAGAAATGCAAGAGTTATAAATAATATTAAAATTGAGAATAATAAGAAATGCATGGTTTATAAATAAAATTATAAGTTAGGATGATAAGGAATGTATGATTTAAAATAAACTAAAATTGAGGACAATAAGAAATGAAAGAGTTATAAATAATATTAAAATTGAGAATAATAAGAAATGCATGGTTTATAAATAAAATTATAAGTTAGGATGATAAGGAATGTATGATTTAAAATAAACTAAAATTGAGGACAATAAGAAATGCAAGAGTTATAAATAATATTAAAATTGAGAATAATAAGAAATGCATGGTTTATAAATAAAATTATAAGTTAGGATGATAAGGAATGTATGATTTAAAATAAACTAAAATTGAGGACAATAAGAAATGCAAGAGTTATAAATAATATTAAAATTGAGAATAATAAGAAATGCATGGTTTATTAATAAAATTATAAGTTAGGATGATAAGGAATGTATGATTTAAAATAAACTAAAATTGAGGACAATAAGAAATGCAAGAGTTATAAATAATATTAAAATTGAGAATAATAAGAAATGCATGGTTTATAAATAAAATTATAAGTTAGGATGATAAGGAATGTATGATTTAAAATAAACTAAAATTGAGGATCATTAGGAATGAATGATTTATAAGCAAACTAAGAGTTTTTTGGCCAACATGAATCAGAGGTTGAAGACGACAAGCAAATATTGGTCTGTTTTCAATAAGAATTTTCAGTAATTTTACCACCAATTTAAGTGAAAGACTGTTTTATTTACATGTTTGTCCTGCTTAGACAGTTATTATATTATTGTATAAAATTGTAATTTCATCTTGTTTCTTCTGTAATTCGAATTTTAATAATTTGATCATTTAAAATTGTATCTTTAGTAGAGTTACTGTAATTTTATTTTGGACTTTTCCCTATTATTATAATTAAACATTATATTGTGGTTTATGCTGTTATGAGTAAAATCCACTAGTTGACCAGACATTTAGGAAATGTTTTGAATAGTTTATTTTAGTTTATTTTAAATCATGCATTCCTTATCATCCTAACTTATAATTTTATTAATAAACAATGCATTATATATATATATATATATATATATATATATATATATATATATATATATATCCTGTGGAGTGACATGCACCGTCATTGAACTGAGTTGAATGTATAGAAGTCAACTTCTCTTAGCCAATTATTGTTGAATTAGTTTGTATTATTTCCCTACCCACCTCTTAAGGTTTTCCAAAAAGTAATATATCATTAGTTGCTGTATACTAGGTAAAAACTTATATTTAAGTTCCACAAATATTTCTATTGGCTAAAGTTTTCGCATTGCCGATCTCGGGAGTACAAGATAAAGCCTTTAGTTAAACCTGATCATTGATGGAGAAAAAAATAAAATATAAAATCAATTATAATACAGGGTGTCCTAGAACTCTCTAGCAATATTTTCCGATATTACTCCTGGACCTAAAACAAACCAAAATATCATACTAAAACGTTCGAAAACATAATAATTCTCCGAATAGCTGCAATTTTGTTTTTAATTTGAGACTGTTTGTTGTAATATGTTTAAATTTTCGATATGTCATATAAAGGTCTATTAACAGAAAAAATTACAATTATTTATAAGCTTTATTTTTTAAATGGCGGCTTCCTACAGTTTTTAACCGTAAATATCTTAAAAATGCGACATGATAAAGTCACATTTATATTATAGTTAGACAAATTATACCAAAATTTAAGTAAATCAGTTGATACATATGGGAGATAATGTGTTTAAAACCTGAATAGACTACTAAACAATATCCACTGTCATTGTGTAACAACACTGTTTGTGAGCCGAAACTATCAGCTGTTTTAATTGTATATCCTCTAATCAGCTGATTATAAAATTCATTGTTGAACTGTGGTCATTATCCTTCCTTACCTATTGCAGAACTCAGGTTTCTTTTAATTAAAATATAAGAGAATAAAAAGGCTTATAATCTACAACATTAATAACTAATGTAAATAAGGCTGCTATTAAATCTTACAGTTTTTTATTAAAAACTCGAACTTGTGACTAACTCTACTGACAAGGTTCCAGATGTGCCAAAATCTGGCCGTATGAATATTGAACATCGATTGTTGAATATTGAAGTAAAACTAAGTTATTTTTATTTAATATTATTTTGTATTCTATAATATTAAAACTTTTTAATAAAATGGTTAAGTGAAAAAACGAAATGGCGGCTATTCGAGTAATTAATGAGTTTTCTAAAGTTTTAATATAATATTTAGGTTTGTATTTGGTCCAAAAATAATATCACCTGAATATATTGCTAGAGTTCTGGGCATAAAAGGTACGACCATTGACTAATTTACTCTAGAAGGCTGAAGAAGCAATAGTGTTATCTGTCTGTGACTGTTATAATATATACCAGTTTGAGATTATTGAGACGCCTACAAGAAGTAAGATACTAGCCGCAACACCCAACTATTTTGCTTTAACCACTTTAAAATCGAAGGCGTCCAATTGCAACAAAATCTAGCCTCATACTTGTTAGTTATAAGTCACGTTTTATTTTTATTTAATTTGAGAATACCTTCATATAGTCGAGGAACTGAGGCCCATTATGACTGTATAAACAAAAAATATAGATTTTCTCGAAGTAAATATGAATAGAAATTTCGTTTTAGAACAAATGGATCGCCAGAAGCGCTGGTTTTGGTGTGGTCCGAGTGACAGGGGTAAACGCATGAAACGATAATAAAATTGTTTTTCAGATTTTACTAATACTTGAAACCAACCTCTCACGCGTAATTAAATATTAAATCAGTTACAGCTGACCAAATAGTGATACAACGGTTAATCCTAATAATATTATACAGTAAATGCGAAAGTGCCTTTGTTTGTTTGTTGCTTTCAAGCATAATGTATTAAATTGCTTGTACTCAAATTTTACATTGTATTGTTATTTTAGCACTGTTAGGGATATACAGGGTTTAACAAAAAAAATTGGGCTGGCTATGCATCTTTAGATTATATGAGTGGTTCTAAACTAATCATGAAGAATAACTGTTTTCCCAATTCCCAATTCGTATAGCAGCTATATGTCATTTCGTATTTTTTCAAACAATTTTGTCTTTGTTGTTATCTGTACGATTGTTAAAAAACTGGGTAAACGGGTCCATGTCAGAAGTAATTATATAATAAAACAATATTTTAAAATTAGTTTGTATATTTTCAAAATGACGGCCATTTAATTTGAATTTATATGAAATATCTTAAAATACCACTGGTTTTATAAAAGTTTTATAAAACACAAAAAGTCTTAAGATGACGTTTTCTTTTTAGGGATACCTCATTTTTTTAAAATTGTTATGAAATAATTCCTTTATGGAAGATTTCATATTACACATGCAAACTTAATCTGACAGTAGTCGAACAGCTGTTATTTAAATCAGCTGTTACTGTAATATGCAACACTGAAATTGAGTATAGAACCCTTAACATCTAATAAAATTTATTAGGCCTAACTATTTAATAGTTAGGCCTATTTCCCATAACACTACCAAAATTGCAAACTGATCTTTCAAACATGTTAATTTGTTTACGGTTACGATTATGAGATGTTAAAGGTTTTATAAAGTAACAGTAATAGTAATAAAAAGTAATAATGGTAAATTAACAATAGTATATGGAAGAAGTATACATAATTAAATTCCTTGGAATACACCTAGATCGAGGGTTGACATGGAATGATCACACTGACCATGGTTGCGCCAAATTATCCTCAGGCATTTATGTTTTAGGTCATTAACCAAGTATTACCCGACTCAGGTTCTGATGGCAGCGTATTATGGCTTGATTTACCCCCACTACGAAGTATTACTATGGGGTGCCTGTGCAAACAAACAGTTGATGAAAGTCTTCAAATTGTAAAAGCGAATACGAATAATCGCTAATTTGAATTTCAGAGAGGCTTGTAGAGAAACATTTAAAACATTGCAGCTGTTCAGTCTGCCAAGTCTCTACATTTTCGAAACAACTCTGTTCTGTATGTCTAAATGTGTCATGACGACTGCCAAGACATTCATTCATATGAGACCAGAGGCAGAGGTAACATTGATACGAACGTCTGCCCTCACATCCAGATGTTTACTTCATCGACAAGCTGCCCAATTGGATAAAGAATGGCGCAACACACAACGTACTCTAACTCGTTTGAAGCGCTTTTTAGCGTCACAAGAATTTTATAGTGCTACCGAGTTCTTGGCATTTGACTGGGAGATCGCCCAATCTGGATTGACTTCAGTGATGAAGGTGGAAGATTAGCAAAGAGATGAGAGTTAAATGAATATTGAATTGTATGCTTGAGTGTGATCCTGATGTGGTGAGCATGTACAACATTGTAGCTCTGACTTTGGAAATTATCGGTTGCTACACAATGTCTCTGCAATAAATATCGATTGGTTGATATACATAACACATATGTGCAAAGTTTTATTGTGTACGTAATTTATCTATGCTTAACGGATTTACAGGCTACTCAGTGGTCCTTCGGTTACGCTCAGCCAAATCTCATTGAGGGACATGCACCGCCCATAGTACTCGTTCTAGTATTTTTTTAAATAAAGTTTAATGTAAGCCTACATGTGAAATATTTCTCGAGGTATTTTGCGAATAGTTACATATATCATTGTCACATGTTAAAGTGTAACATAATTACTCATAACGAAACCATGGTAGGAAGGGTTGATTCAATTGAATTTTGAGTTTAGCTGCATTTGACCTTCTTTTTATTGCAGTGTCTGGTATCTGATGCTGTATAAAAGGAAGGTGAACAGGAGCTAAACTAAAAATTAAATTGAATCAGCTCTTCCTACCATAGCTAAGTTATGTGTTGAAAACACGGGGGCTCCACCGTGCTTAGAGATCGTGACGATCACATCGTAGTGCACTCAGTTGTGTACCTGAGGAGACATGGCTCTGATGTAGAAACGGTGTTAATGTTTCGTTTAGAGTCTTTCTTCGTCGACTTTCTTTGGATCTCTTCAGACGATCCAATCTGGATCTCTCCAGATTCCAGGAGTCAAGTCTGAGACAGCATCAGATGCCAGACGCTGCAATAAAACGAAGGTGAACTGGAGCTAAACTAAAAATTCAACAAATGCTTATATTTTGTATTACAGTAGTTGACTCAGTTGAATTCTATGGTTGGATATGAATCATCATAGAACTCATTATTTCTTCTCTATGGATCAGTTTGTTCTCGAGTTATGGTACGAAAACCCTCGAGTAAAAGGCTTCGCTAACGCTCAGAGAATGGTGTGCCAGGAGAAGGCTGTTTAGTTCGAAAACGTCAATATTTCACCAAAATATATTAGGTAAAAAGTAAATGGAGTCTAGATATTCCATTTATACAACAGTTGTTTTGTCTCTCATTGTGACATTTGCCGGTATTGTCCATAATTGGCGAGAACGTCCGGCGGTGGGTTGTAATTTATCTTCGACATCGATGTAATGACCTCCAATCAACGGCACAGTGTTCAATAAAGTAGTACCGCAATTAGCAACACTCAGGTGTCTATGGTGGCGGTCCAAACTCAGTCAGCTAGTGTATGCGCTGGAAACAGCTCAACTGGGTAAGACTTCTCATTTTATAGTCTACTTTTGTACTGCTAATTAAAAAAATTGATCGTATCAAAACTAACTGAGGTTAATATACACTATAATATTAAGACTGATTTCATTATTTACGGGTTAGATACAATTACGTGATTTTCATCGAGTTCTAAATCTTCCGAAACCCCATTTAAAATCATTTGAAAAAAAAAAAATAATATTTTGGAAAAATCTATCAAAGAAAGCCTTCCGGTTCATCGGTGTGTGTTTGGTGTATTTTGTGTCGAAAACATTAACAATTTCCTTCTTTATATAATTTTATAGCAATACTTTTTTATGATTGTTAATGCCAATTCAAATAGTCCTACAGCTCCGTGGAAGGTAGGTCGATTTTGTGACAGCTCAAATATTTATTAATTTACACTCATAGGACTGTTCGAGATACAAACACATTTATGTTATGAGTATTCTAAAACCTAATTATTCCCATCCGTTCCCGTACATAAATAATGTGAATTCTAGAAGTTTAAACGCCCGCCATTTTGTACGCAAGGTTTCAACTTTTTTGGCTTTTTTGGGACATCATTTTCGAAGGCCGCGTTATATGCCATAACAAGAGAGTGATTATGACCTATGAGGGTTCATATTTGGTAAAATCATTTAGACATGTTTATTCTTTGTATATAACATATACTTAAAAGTTTAAAAACTGGCTATTACAAAAGGTTTTTAATAACTTTTGATTATCTACGGTTTTTTATTTTCTTTTTATACTCATTAATGGAGGTCAAATTTTAAATGATCTTATCGCACTCACCTCATCTGTACAGCTTTGTGCATGAGATCACTACCTTAAGATGATAACATACATTACATACACATACATGATAATATACCTTACATACACATACATGATAATACACGTTACATACGCATACATGATAATATACCTTACATACGCATACATGATAATATACCTTACATACACATACATGATAATATACGTTACATACGCATACATGATAATATACCTTACATACACATACATGATAATATACCTTACATACACATACATGATAATATACCTTACATACACATACATGATAATATACCTTACATACACATACATGATAATATACCTTACATAAGCATACATGATAATATACCTTACATACACATACATGATAATATACGTTACATACGCATACATGATAATATACGTTACATACGCATACATACGCATACATGATAATATACCTTACATACACATACATGATAATATACCTTAAGATCCAATTATAATGTCGGATGCAATACAAATTTCAGACATGAAAATTTTACAATTTCGTATTAAAAGTATTACATAAAAAATATTTATAAAATTCACAAATACTGGATTTTTATTAATTTTGCGCCCTTTCAATAGTGTATACATTAATACTATGGTACTTTGCGATTGGATTTCCTAAACAAAAGCATGATTTAAAATCCATAAAATAAAATTAGTATTCAATTTGTTATATTTGCATATTGCTGTCAAGATTGAACTAATTCATAAATCATATGACACTTTGTAGTGTGGAAGCCTCCTCGTGTTATTAACTTGCCGTCACTTTACTTAATAGAAACTTAAATGGATGTAAAGCACGATCCTTGTTTAAGATTTTCATTTAAGTAGAATTCAGCAATTCAGTGCCTTACCTCCTGGTTTTATAAAGTTGACATCACTTTACTTAATAGAAACTTAAATAGACGTAAAGCACGAACCTTGTTATAATGTAAGATTTTCACTGAAGAAGATTTTTTCTATTTCTGTGCCTTTACCTCTTTGTTTTATTAACTTGCCATCACAATAGAAACTTAAATAGATGTAAAGCACGACTCTCGTTATAATGTAAGATATTCACTGAAGTAGAATTTACACATTTAAATAATTATTATGATCTACTGAAATGAAAGAAATACCATTATACACTAATTGGTTCCTTTGTAGACAGGTCATGTACCACTACTCTCTTGTTGCAGAGGATGGAGAGTACGTCACCGTTTCTGAAACGCCTCCAAACACTGTTCAAGGCGCTTGGAGGCTACGACTCCAAATCCCGCAAGTTCAACATGTTCATAGTTTGGTTTTCACTATGTTGTCTGATCTGCCTGTCCTGCACGATTTACAGGTTTCACAAGCACGATGTGCCCAAGACTCACGTTCTGGAGGAAATGACCAACACAGTTGCGTTTACCCTTTTGACCTTGAGCTCCTTTGCTATGTACCGAAGTAGGGACCATCTTGGACGGGTGCTCGAGGACCTGTTTCATCCCATCGATGTGTGTGAGGAGAATCCTCTGATCATCGGAGCAGTAAAGGAGTACACAAAATGGGTGGACAGGCTTGGGTCATTCTTCATGGTCAACCTGTACGTGATCTTCGGGTGCCTGACCATGGCACTGTATCCCTTGTTGAAGCTGACACTCCTGATGGAAGTAGCAAAGGTACAAGACTGGCCTCTGCCTTACGGACGCATCCCCTTCCACACGGACTCTTACGCGGTGTACGCTGCAGCGTACATCGTGAGTGCTACGCCATGTATCGGCTCGGGAATGCACCTGACGTGGTACATGACCATGGCTTTCGCAGCCTTGAAAGCCAAACTCACGATGAAGCTGCTAGCAGCGGATATCAGGCGTATGGACGAGATCATTGATCTCCGAGCCGATCACAAACTGCTGGAGTTTTCCTGGTTGTCAATGCGAGAGATGTCAGATCGCGACAGGAAGAGGATCAAGGGAGTGATCAGTATTGAGTGCAGGAAATACTTGCTTAAAGAACTCGTCGAGAGGCACGTCACAATAATACGGTAAGTATTTTAGTAGAATTAAACTCGAATTGATAATTCAATTATGGTTTTCCAATAAAATAATAAAAAGTATATAGCTTATTTTATTAGGCTATATGTTATATGTTACAATGTTATAAAGTTTTACTCAGTCTGTCTACAAAGATCACAAAACCAATATAAACTTGTTGATGGACGTGCACCATCATCGACATTGGTGTTGCCTATACAAAAGTATATAGCTCATTTTATTAGGCTGTATGTTATATGTTACAATGTTATAACATTTTACTCAGTCTGTCTACAAAGATCACAAAACCAATATAAACTTGTTGATGGACGTGCACCATCATCGACATTGGTGTTGCCTATACAAAAGTATATAGCTCATTTTATTAGGCTGTATGTTATATGTTACAATGTTATAAAATTTTACTCAGTCTGTCTACAAAGATCACAAAACCAATATAAACTTGTTGATGGACGTGCACCATCATCGACATTGGTGTTGCCTATACAAAAGTATATAGCTCATTTTATTAGGCTGTATGTTATATGTTACAATGTTATAAAATTTTACTCAGTCTGTCTACAAAGATCACAAAACCAATATAAACTTGTTGATGGACGTGCACCATCATCGACATTGGTGTTGTCTATACAAAAGTGCAGGTTTATGCAAAATTTCAAATCTACAGTTCGTTCGATCTAGAGATATCGTGTGGACAGACAGACAAAAATATAGAAATTAAATTTATACATCCCTTGAGTGATATACTTTGCTAAAGCTCCACTAACAATTACCAAACAATCACTTCGAGAACTGAACAATAGTTTCCAAGTAGAGTGGGATTGTGAGCAAAATTTCAGTTTTCTTAACAAATGATACCTATCAAAGTATTTAACCAAATTCAATGAAATGTAAATGGATGCTTGGCATAGAATTATGACAATGTTGTATATTTCCCAATAACAACACGGTTTAAGTCTTAGTTACTAAATTGACGTAAACAAATCTAACGTCGTAAGTACTTTCTGAAGCTTATCTCGGATTACCTCGTAGCTTTTTGAATTCATTTTTACAGATGGTGACAATTATTATGTAGCCTATCAGCAAAGTATTCAGTATATACTTTCCGATATAAAGCAAAAATATTGTTTTTAGATGTGGATTGCTTTAAATCCTGTAAATGTATAATAGTGTTTTGGTAAATCTATTTTTGAATGTTTCTTAAGATTTTTAATACAGCTGTACCTTAACACGAATATCTACGAGATTGACTAATGCCTTAAAATACTAAATACAATGACGGGGTTAATTTGAAATAATCGGTGCCGTGACTCGAATATTAATATTGTAATTTACTATTTTTGTTTGGCATCTGTCACAAAGAAAAATAATTTTTAACAGTTTTCTATGTTTACCAACATAATGTAGGAGCCGACAGCCTATTTTCGCTACATAACATACAAACATGGTTTTTCTTAATAACGATAGAAACATTTTCCATAGTAAGAAATCGATTTCAGCCAAGCTTGTTTCGATAGAGGTCAAAACGTGAGAGAATCGAAAGAATAAAAAATGTAAAACGATAACGACAAAATCGCCACATATATATCGCTAGATATATACATACCTAAAAGTATATATATGTAGTAGATGCCGATTTACTTTTATATACGTATTTAACGTTTGTTTTTTACTGTGCCAATCAGGGAAAAATATCCTATTAGGAAAAACATATTGTTTTATACAGTATGTTTATCCCTTTTGGTCCATTCCATTTCGACATCCACCAAAACCAGCGTGGCTGAATTAGATTTCTTACTTGATATTTTCTACTTAATGTTATATCATTTTTAATAAAAAGCAAGTTCTGTGCTTATATAATGCAAACTGTATATACTCCTGAAATATTATGATTTGTGATATTCTTTCAGACAATAGTGTAGGTATTTCTGAAATGTAAAGAATTTCTTAAATGCATTTTTTATTTTTCCATCCACTTTAATTCTTATAGCTGAATTGGATATTTGGACTGCTTTGCATATTAAGAACCTTTTGACCATATTTTAATTTATTTTAGTCATGAAAAAATGTATTTATTTATATTTTGAATTTTTAGGTTAAATGTAAGAATGGACCATTCGTATTACCCTAAATTTCACCTCAATAAATTAGTATTTTCATTCATTCATTCTTTCTTCTTTTTAGGAACATCAAGAAAATTAACGAGTGCTTTTCGCTCTCCTTGCTGTTCCTTATTCAGATGGCTGGTATGATCTCTGCGCTAATTTTACCTATGATAACACAGGTATACAATTTAGTATTCATTTTTTATGTTTTTTTCAACAGGTTCCACTGAGGTTGTATGCGAAATTTCAAGTCTAGTAGTTACAAGTTTTACTATTTCACATTGTAAAAATCCTTGATTGTACTCAGTCTGTATAATTTTCACTGACGCTCAGACAAATCCCATGGAGTCACATTCATGATCACCAAACTGGATGTTTCTTATATGGAAATAAAGCTTTGCAACATTTTATATCTGTAGGTTACTTCTTTCTCGAGATTTTTTGCTGATAGGCAGGTGTGCAGACTTTGCTAACTCTAAGCCAGTCTTTAAATTTAAGGCAATTCAATGCTGCGGGTGGCTAGCGCGGTGGCTTTATGTATATACGTTTAAAAATATAGCTTCCTTGCTTATCAAAGTGACCGTTCACACAGGAAGGCCACAACTACACGCCACACCTACTATAAAGATGGTCCGAGGCTGTACTACCCATCCACAAAACATTGACCTCACCTACGCGCTGTCAGTCTGTGACTGATTTAAAAGAACTGAACTGTCGGAACACCTTTTATTTGAGTGCAACCAGGAGACAACTGAATAAATTAGTTAATATTCCTGTTATTGCCTCTTGCTCACGAGAATACTGAAGGATGGGCTCTAAGGGAAAGTCCAATGTTCTTGGAAAAGACGCCCCTCTCTCTCGTCCTCCAATCAGGCGGTTGCCTGTGCGCATCAGGCTTATCGAGCGATATTTAGTATACGTTTTAAGTCGCGCAATCGAGTCGGCCGACCATGAGCTACTCAGCTCTTAAAGTTCAAATTCAAAATTGAAATTTCTTCATTGCCGTAGACATTACATGACGTATAGCAAGATTCCCAGTTCCAGTGCTGTTTGTGAGTTTTCTGATTTTGCGGTCAGCCAGTCGTATGGAATAAACTCGTCCGTACTATTGGGACTCAACAAAGCTTTTCAAATTAGTTTTCAAAGCGTTGGCATTTATTATTGAATTTGCCTTAGTCTCAACAGCAAACTTTCAACCATATACAGTATGTCTCGCCCCTGCTAAGTCACATTTAGACATGCAAAATAACATTATCTCTTAAATGCTCAGACCTTGCCTATTCAAAAGTTGCTTCATATCAGGATTCTCTGAACTTCAATTGTGCAATTATCCGAATCGCTAAATTTTGCTTCAAATTGTACTCTGTTGTGTAGCTGAGCTTGTGTTTTATGTTAGCAAATGGAAGATTATGTTAATGTTTGAAAAGTGAAAATGGAGCATCTAATTGAAAAAGTGGATACTCGGCCAGTGATTTGAAACTACTGTAACTGACATCTTTTTGAATATTGACTGTTGAAACGTGGCTGATATAACAGTCTTTATAGTATAGTAAATGTTAGATGGTATCTTTGTATTTTATATCCGAATTACAACACTGACCAACTTGTGCTAAAAATCTTAATTTTATTATCTGGATAGTTTTTTACTCTGTACTCAACAGTCGTTGCAGAAAAGGTTGAAATAACAGTGTTACTATCAAGCTTACTCTATGCTTTCATACTATAAATAATGTAAACAATTTAAATTAGGAGTTAAATTGACTAAACATGTATTTGTACTGTCATAAAACAATATTTACAAAAAGGTTAAATAAGCTTTTTTGATTACTGTATTAATATTTCGCAACTTTAGAGAACAAAATGGTCGTAGCCCGGAGAGTTTTCGAAATAAGAATAGGCCTAAGAATGGACCTTAAGAATTTTTGGTTCATGAGAAATTTCTTTAGAATCGTTTAAATAGTTTACACGTGAAAAAAAACAAACAAAAAGTCACTTTCTTAATTATAATATTTTTAGAACATAGGATGAGGATATTTCTTTGTTTCAATCTCTAATTAGTACTGCTGTATATATTTTTCAGCTGACCAGTTTGCCATTTCGGGATGTAGTCTACTTGTTCAACGGTGTGTTTGGATCCCTGATGATGGTGGCGTGTGTCTGCAAATGTGGCCAAATGATCACTGACGAAGTACGTGGCTTTACTTCTAGAAACATACATTCTAGAAACATGCATATGTTATATATAAAGAGTGTTTGGATCCCTGATGATGGTGGCGTGTGTCTGCAAATGTGGCCAAATGATCACTGACGAAGTACGTGGCTTTACTTCTAGAAACATGCATATGTTATATATAAAGAGTGTTTGGATCCCTGATGATGGTGGCGTGTGTCTGCAAATGTGGCCAAATGATCACTGACGAAGTACGTGGCTTTACTTCTAGAAACATACATTCTAGAAACATGCATATGTTATATATAAAGAGTGTTTGGATCCCTGATGATGGTGGCGTGTGTCTGCAAATGTGGCCAAATGATCACTGACGAAGTACGTGGATTTACTTCAAGAAACATACATTCTAGAAACATGCATATGTTATATATAAAGAGTGTTTGGATCCCTGATGATGGTGGCGTGTGTCTGCAAATGTGGCCAAATGATCACTGACGAAGTACGTGGATTTACTTCTAGAAACATACATTCTAGAAACATGCATATGTTATATATAAAGAGTGTTCAAAACTCTTTTAAAATATTTTAGAGGTTAGTTTTTTCTCTTAGGACAAGAAGCTTACAAATTGCACGTATAGGAATAAGGACTTTTGCGCTTCTTCCGGAGTGATAGGATATTCTGGATTGGTAAGGATTCCTGTTATTTCTGAAGTGCAAGAAAGATGTCCATAACAATACTTCTCAGATATTCCAACATACACCCAGGCCGTTCACAGATCCAAATATCATACTCCCAGTCCACTGCTTCAAAGCAAAGGAATTGTTGTATCAAAACACATGTATGGCTCTCAAGATTTTGTCTTTATATTCATAGCTTGAAAACATCTATTGTTAGACCAGTATACAAAAATAACAGTAAAAAGGATTTTCAAAATTATCATCCGATAGCCATATTATCATCTGTAGAGAAAATATTAGAAAAATATGTATTAGAAAGCTTAAATAAATACTTAGATGAGAATAAAATATTAAGTTATAAACATTTGGATTTAGAAAGAATTACAACACTGAAATGGCATTAAAAGGGTTTGCAGATATCTATATAAATAAAAATGAATTTCCGTTCGTTAGTCTCGCTAAAACTCGAGAACGGCTGAACCGACTTGGCTAATTTTGGTCTTGAAATGTTCGTGGAAGTCCAGGGAAGGTTTAAAGGATGAGAAAATATAACAAAATTGCAACGAAAATACTAAAAACGACAATTTGATTTTTCCATATAAACTGTTCTTACCTGTCATACGTTTGATTGATGTTTATGTATCGATAATTAGTTTAACAGCTGTAACAAATACAAATTACGAAGTGTCTCAGTATCATATGTTTAATTACTACTGCATGCAATTTTGGGTAAAACAGCTGTCGCCATTATAGGTTAACATTATTAGTGCAAGAAAACATTAATATCAGATACTGCTTACAATGCCGAGAAGAAAACGACCTAATATACTGGTCGTCGAAGTAGATCGAATGTGCGGCGAGCTACCTCACGCGCTAATCGCACTGATGACCAGCAAGAGACTGATAATGATAACAGTCGTACTGGTACGGCACATTTGCGTTCTACAGTAAATCAGAATGAAGTGGATAGACAAAGAATGCAACGAGTTCGGGCACATCGATCACAACAGAAGCGAGCCCGGGAAAAGGAAATTGACCGATTCCGCAAACGCAATGCTCCTGTGAACCTGGAGCGAGCAGCATTCTCCTACGATCCAGAAATCGATAATAGTGCCGACAAATACAGTACATCCAAATAACGCTGAATGTTATTATCTTAGATTGTTATTGGTGAATGTTCGTGGTCCGACATCGTTTCAACAATTGAGAACAGGTGATGGACATCTGTGTGCTACTTACCGTGAGGCGTGTCAACTATTACAGTTACTCGAGGATGATTTACATTGGGATAATACGCTCAAGGATTCCATCATATCTTCACCACATCAAATTCGAACATTGTTTGCGATTATAATATCCACATGTTTCCCATCGAATCCTGAAGATTTGTGGATGAAATATAGGGATGACATGTCTGAGGATGTGCTACATCGTGTGCGATGTCAAACTTCGAATCCTACACTACTAATTAATGCGGAAATTTACAATTTAGACATTGATCATGATACGAGTAGAATATATGTGTTTATTGATGGCAAAAAAAGTACTGTCGTGTTTGGGCCTGACAGCACCCAATATTTTATGTCGAAGATTTTTGTTACACATGGTAAAGTATATCTTTATATGTTTACGCACCGCAAAAAAAAGACAAAAAATATAGTTGACCAGAAAGCTTTAAATTGATTACCTGTATTGATTGCCTTTTGTCCGATATGATAGTGATGATAATTTGACAATAAATGTGTTATATTTAATGTATGCAAAAATGTCATTGTTTATCATTTCTGATTCCAGGTGCTGAAACCAATAAAAAAGTCAGCTCTATGAATTTTTATTCATACAGATTCGTGATGCTATTAATGCTGTTGCAAATACAGAAAATGTGGAGAAAATTACAATTTTGCCGGCCTCTTACATTGGAAGCCCGCGCCACATTCACGAATACGCGCAAGATGCGATGTCGTATGTTAGAAAATAAGGCCGTCCAGACCTATTTATTACATTCACCTGTAACCCACAATGGATGGAAATTAAGAAAGAATTGCTACACGGCCAAACACCAATTGATAGGCATGACATAACTGCCAGAGTGTTAATTAAAAAATTAAATTCTTTAATGAATTTCATTATAAAGCATCGTGTGTATGGCCAAGTACGTTGTTGGATGTACTCTGTTGAGTGGCAAAAGCGTGGTCTGCCACATGCGCACATATTAGTTTGGTTAGTTGATAAATTAAGGCCAGAAGACATTGATTCCATAATTTCAGCCGAGATTCCCGATGAAACACTTGACCCAAAATTGCATGCAGTAGTAAGTAAACATATGATACATGGACCTTGCGGAGTTTTCAACAACTCCCCCTGTATGGTCGACGGCAAGTGTTCTAAGTGATACTCAGAGCATTGATTGCTGAAACCATCTCGGGAAATGATGGTTACCCGTTGTATCGTCGGCAATCAGTTGAGGACGGTGGGCAATCTGTAATTGTGAAGATAAAAGGACAAAATTTTGATGTAGATAATCGTTGGATTGTGCCGTATCGCCAATATTGTCCAAAACTTTTGAAACTCACATCAATGTGGAATTTTGTAACTCTGTCAAATTGATAAAGTACATATGTAAATATGTTAACAAAGGTAGCGACATGGCCAAGAGGTAAGTGAAACAATGTTCACCGGGTCAGCTAGTAGGAAATAAAATTATGGACACTAAAGTGCATGGATTGGCTTTGTTTATTGATTTTTCAAAAGCTTTTAATACTGTAGAGCATAATAAGATTGTTGCAGCCCTATTCAAAATGGGTGTGAGGGGTCCTTATTTAGAATGGTTTAAGAGCTATTTAAAAGACAGGAAATTTGTGGTAAAAGTATTGAACACACTAAGCGATGAGAGAAATATAAAGTACGGAGTACCGCAAGGAAGCCAAATCGGTCCAGCTCTTTTTATAATTTATCTAGATGAAATTTTAAGAAAGACTGAGGATTATCACATTTTTGCTTTTGCAGATGACATACTACTCCTGTCACAGCATAAAGATATAAGAATTGCAGAAGAAATACTACAGAATAATTTTAACATGTTAAACAAATGGACTCATGACAATGGCTTGATAATAAACAACCAAAAGACATGCTTAATGCATATTTGCCAAAAGAATATGAAAATTGATAGAGTAGTAAATATTAAATACCATGATTGTGATTGCTTGCATGGTCATAAGCAATGCCAATGTGAGAGCATTGAATTGGTTGAAACTGTGAGATATCTGGGCATATCTGTTGACAATAGGCTAACATGGAAACCTCATTTAACTTTATTACAGAGAAAACTCGGCCCCTGTATTGCCATAATGCATAAACTGCAAAATAAACTTACTGAACCAGCAAAGGTAGCAGTTTATAAGGAACTATTCCAATCAATAATCACATATGGAATAACTACCTGGGGTACAACAGCGAATAGCCATTTAAACCAAATACTAAATTTACAAAAAAGATGTTTAAGGGCACTCTAGAGGCTTAAGTGCATGGCAGTAGGCCGCCCCAAGGGGGAAAAAAGGGCACTCTACGGATATGAATTGGACGTAACTGACAATCAATTGGACCAGCACTATAGTCTAAAGGGACAACTAACACCAAAAGAATTGTATATATTTAAAATTTTACAGATATATTATGAAAACAAACAATTTAAAGAAACCCTGGACAGAAGCTATAATACTAGACATTTGGCTAAGTACAAAATACACACCCCACGGACGGACTATGGGCGCAGGCTACCAGAATATATAGTACCCAATCTATTTAATTAACTGCCTAGTGAAATAGAAAATTTAACAAATCTAAAGAAGTTTAAATCGCAGCCTACATTTGGTTAAGTACAACTAGACCACTATATCAACTATAAAAACAAAACTTGCCATTTTTGTAGATGTCTTAGGAATAGGCCTAGCCTGGTCTAATCTCCAGTAGCCTGCACTGACATTCCACTACACTGCACAACACTCAAAACTATTTTCATTACACAGATTCACTCTCACTGTACTAGACTGTGTTTATTCACACTACTTTATCCACTGACCACGAAAAAGCCACTAAACCCACTTTACTCAGTGAGCAAACATAACATAAACATAACCCAAAAACAAAATATAACCTAACTACACACGATTAGCAGAAACTGTTTCGACCAGACGACACTACTGCACACAACTGGACACAAACAAAGAGGAAGAAAATCAGACATGTATGCACGTATTACACAACACTGAACTCCTAGAAGAATACATTGTTATTATTATTAGAAGGGTAATTTTCAAATATCAAACCATGTTATTGTAATTTATTGTTATTGTTTTTGTTATGTAATCGTTATATTATTTTATAGTTATTGTTATATTAGGTTCTATTCTAACCGTATTCATACAATTGCCAAATATAAATAGAAACATGATGCCTGCCCTAAACCGCAAATAAATCATCATTAGTATTTTAATTTAGTGAATCGATTTAAGCGATACAACTTATTAAAGACATTATTACCAGTAGAAGTGGAACAGTTAGAAGTAAGGATATAGCGCTGGACCTCGCCGACAAGTTTTTTATGTAACTTGGCGAGACCAAACTGTATAAAACAATGTAATTGAATAAATAAATAAATAGCTCTATACATAACACAAGTTGGTTCATAAGAACCCCAATTATCGTTATATTCTAAAAATTGGGGTTTGTTCATTTTTTTGCACGTTTTAGGTACAAGTAATGTAGAAGACACTTTTAATTATGTATAAATTATAGATGATTTTAACGTGTGATTATTATGAAAACATATAAGTGGCAAAATAGAAAGCAATCATATTCCTTGTATTATCAATTTTTTTTCTTCAATCCATAAGCAATAAGTGTTATATTATAGTAAATTGTATTTCATGGAAGTTTATAGACATACAGTCAAACTTTGATAATTCCAACGTTTTTAATTCAAAGTTCTGGATGCAATGTACCCGTACTTTACCCCGGTCTCTTGGTACTCTAGTTCAACAATATAGGAGTACTTTACCCCGGTCTCTTGGTACTCTAGTCAACAATGTAGAAGTACGCCTTATCACGTGTCAGTGTTCGCTGAGCTTGCATGCAAGATTTCATGTCTATAGCTCATCCCAGACATACATTTTTACATCCAGTGGCAGACAAGAGATTAATTTTGTCAACATACTAAGTGATACAGTGACGCTCAGCCAAATTAAATGGCAGGCCATGCACCATCGTGAAACTCACATTTTTCAATGTAACAATGAAGTTTAAAGCAAAAATTAAAGTCCACAGATGAAGTTTTTCTCAAATATATAGAAGATGTGTCTCATGTCTATTTCTACGTTAGGCATTTAAATTTTGTTGTTCATTTAGTTGGTTTCACAACAGTGTATAATAAAAGTCTCTATATCAAGTCACCAAAATATCAACTTGAGGTAGTTAGGCTAATATTGCACATGTCAAAATGTTATAAAATTGTTCGCAGCTTGTTTATAAAAGTATTTATTCTGCGATTTTCTAATTGTCAACAATCTGAATTTTATTATAACATTATAATTTTGTCGTGTAATATGAGGAATAAAAAGTGGTTAAATCTAAGCAATGTATTTTGCGCCATGACGATATAAACACAGATCTTTCTTGTTTATTAGGAACTGTTAGGAGTTGAAAACATATTTATATGTTCGCGTTTTCTTTCGAGCGCCATGAGGCCTCAGCCTCTGGTTCTGATGCTGATAAGTTGTCTATCGCCATGTGACCTCAGCCCCTGGTTCTGGTTGCTGATAAGATGTCTATCCACAGTCCGATAACATCCGCCGGGGCCTGTACGACTACCATTGGTACAACCAGTCAACCAGCTTCAAGACCAATCTGAGAATCATGATGGTCGTTGCATCACGACCTCTTCAGCTGACTGCTGGAGGGATCTTCGCACTCAACTTTGAGACTTTCAAGCACGTAAGTAACTAATTCAGATATTATATTGTTTTATTTCCAAATATTTATTAAGGTCTCGACGGGTCTTATTTAATATTGTTGTGGTTGGGCCATTTGTACGTCGACTTATGTGGTAATTAGTGGTAGAAAGGTTCTGTAGACTTGAAACTATAGGTTCTTCTTGATTCTAGGAAAATAGCATTGATATTTAAAATGAAAGGTGCAAATCCGTGTTTGTCTGTTTGCCTGCCAATAACTGTAGATAGAAAGGTCCTAGAGATATGGAATTTGATACACATCTTCCGCTTCGACCGTGGATAACCCTAACTGATTTATGGTTTAGAAGTTCAAAAAGTAGCTCGTCTGTCTTCCTGTCCGTAGTGAATCCTTGTATGCCATAACTCTTGGTAGAAAGGTTCCAGAGACTTGAAATTTGGCACATACGTTCTTCTTCTAAGGAGGAACCCTAAAGGTTGAAGGGCACTCTGAATGTCCGCATGTCTGCTATAATAAGTTTCTGGAGATCCTTCATGCCGCAAGTAATCTTCATGCCGCAATCCATTTTTATTAATTAAAAATAGCGGCTGCTGCAATATCAGTAATGGCACTTCTTGGATACGATAAACGTTTTAGGAATCCTACAGAAAATAGAGAATTTTGAGTAGTGAAATCATTCCTTACTTTAACAATTGAAACTTTGAGTATTGCATGTGGTTTATTAAATAGAATACTTGGTCGGATGGGTGTAGAATAAAATTAACGATTGTGATGGTCGAATATCGATAGCTATGGTTTAATATCAATAGTAGGCTACATTTGAATATCGATAGTTATAGTTTATTATTGATAGTTACGTTGAATATCGATAGTTATAGTTGAATATCTATAGTTACACAATATAGGTAGCTATAAAGAACATTGATTACCTATTATACGTTAAGGTGTGAATATCATTAGACTACGATGTATCCTATATATATATTTATTTATTTATATATATATATATATATATATATATATATATATATATATATATATATATATATATATATATATATATTTAATCAGCTAAGTAATTGGAGTAATGCAGTGAGACTATTAAGTACATAATTCGGATGCTATTCATGCTTTTCAACTTTTTATAAAATAAGTAGATTTTATTTTTTATTTCTCTTCATTAAGTTATATATTCAGCAAAAAATGTGTACGAATACAAATAATCGTATTTGGTTCGTTTGTAAATTAATTTACGAATTTTTTGTAAATAAATGGAAGAAGTTTCGTTACTAGTGATATAAACAATCGCCTGTTACCATAGAATACTTCGTAATATTACTCCTTTCTATCCGAATTGAAAATATAATATTAGATTAAAACAATTCGACATATCGGTAGTTTTTTTTTTGTTTTTCCACGGGCTTTTCCCAAATTATCTATCTGATCAGAAGACAAAAAAACTCATATTAGTGTAGGAATTATTCATATAGGAATACTATTAAGAGGAATCAAAACATGTACTCTGAACCCTTCTGTTTATCACGTTCGCTACCAGGCGGCGCATATTTGCGCCGCCCGGGTCACCGTAACAGACCAACGTTACAAAATGTGGTTGTTCTACACAGACCGGGAATAATTGGTGTGAGACTAACCACAGACCAAGGATAAAATATTGTTGAATTGAGCTATAATTCAACAAAATAACCTAAAATGTACGTCTGTACTGTTCTTATTTCATATATTGCTGATTTGCGTAATTTTTACGGCGGCGCATATGTGGGACGTTCGGTCTATAGCATCAAAATCTTAACATAGACCAAGCGTCCCATATATGAGCCACTATTTATTTGCTAAGTTACTGTAGGTTTTAGGGTAAGTTTCAATCAAACATGCATATCTTATTATGAGAGTATTTTAATTCATGGTACAAAAGCTCAAACAACAGAGTCATAAATACAAGTCCATTGAATGTATTATTATACACATCTTATTAGGCTATAGGCCTACAAGAATTTTAATTTTAGAAATTAAAAAAGTAGAATAAAAGAAAATTAAGTAGAAATAAAGTTTATTTAATTTCATGGTACAAAAACACAAATGGGGTTCTTTTTACTCTACAAGACATAATACACGACTGTTTTATTCATATCTTATTAGGCTATAGGCCTTCAAGAATTTTAATTTTAGAAATTAAAAAAGTTGAATATAAGAAAATAAAGTAGAAATAAAGTTTATTTTATTTCATGGTACAAAAACACAAATGGGATTCTTTTTACTCTACAAGACATAATACACGACTATTAAACCGTATGTCATAACTATTTTACAAAATAAGTGAACATTTATATAAGTTATTAAATTTACACTGACTTATACTCAGAATGTTCCACGTTACATTATATTTAAGTGCTCACATATTCATAGTCTAATTATTGTGCCACTGGTTATAACAAGTTGGCATGCATAGACCAAACGGTTTGTTATTTGAGTCTCTGCAGACGGAGCAGGTATAAAATGTTTGCTTCCTCTTCTGGTTTCTCTCTCGGCAAACATGACATCTCAGACGCTTTTCCAGCTTCACGGGAGTATGGGCAGACTGTGAAGAGTGGCTGGAGCGAGGATTCCTTGGCATGGGCTCTATCTGAATGAAATTTTTTATTACGATGTCCCTGAACTTCAGGTAGGTTGTTTTGGTGGCAAGCCTTGAGAAAATGTAGACACCGTTCCACAGGGAGACGTCTAGCAGGTGGAAAAAAATTTTGACGTACCATCGCAGAGACTTTCTGGGAGTGGAATAATACGAGACCATTTGGTCACTGCGATCGATCCCACTCATGCCTTTATTGTAACGGACAACTATGCTAGGCTTCATTGTTTGTTCCCCTCTTTTGTTTGTTACCAACTCCATCTCAGGGCCATTCGATGTTGAAATAGTTAACACATTTCTTTTGTCACGCCACTTCATAACTGTAACATCTCCTTTTTGGCGACTGATAGACTCCCCTTTTCTCAACTTTGTTTGAACCACAACCTCCGGATTACCAGCTCTAGTTGACCTCAAAGTACCATTCATGTTGGTCTTGTTGTTCATGAGATACTCCGCTAACTCGACGCTATTGTAAAAGTTGTCAAGAAAAAGTATGTGGCCTTTGCCAATGTGGTCCTTCATTAACTTTTTGACCACTTCAAAGGAGTGGCCTTTATCTGTGTCCATCAGAGTCCCCTTTCCTTGATAAATTATAATATTTATAATGTATCCTTCTGATGTAGTCAGCTCGTAAAGTGTTATCCCATATTTTGTTGCTTTATTTTTTATATACTGCCGAAACGACAGTCTTCCTCTAAAGAGGACCATAGCTTCATCCAATGAAAGCGACTTACCAGGGCTGTAAACTCTAGCACAGTTTGCTAAGATATGGTTTACTACGTTTTCAATTTTATGCATTCTGTTGTTTGTGTCGTCGGTGTCTGGATCATAAAACCGTAAGCATCTTAAAATGCACTCAAAACGGTTACGGGACATTGTCCGCCCAAAAGTAGGATGTTCGTATAGGCTATCTTTGGACCAATAGTGCTTTATTGACGGTAAGTTTACATTACCCATTAACATGCACAAACCCAAACACTTTTTAAGTTCTTCTATATTGACATCCTCCCAAACGTTCAATGATGCATGTTTAGGAAGAGGATTTCCTCGAATGATTGATGCTCTCTTATTTGTCCAAGTGACTATTTTTTCTAGGAGAACGTTGTCAAAAATAGCACCAAAAACTTCAACGGGATCTGTTGTTTGTAAGTGTATTTCTTCTTTACCTGTAAACTCGTGAACTAGTGGAACATTGTTTGTGTTGGTCCAACAAGCAACTGAACTAACGTAGGCATTGTGAACTTCATTTGTTACGAACTGCACGTTAGAGTCATCTGCCAAACTATTTTGAGACTGTTCAGTTTCATCAGTGACAATGTTGGAGTTATTTACAATTTCATTAGCCTCAATGTCAAACAATTCATTTTGTTCTGCTACACTACTATCATCACTACTATTAGAGCTCGGAACGTACTCACTCTGTCCATCCGATGAAAACAAAGAACTTGAGTCAGATTCACAGTCACTATTACTCAGCTCACGATCTATTTCACTGTCAGTACACACAAGCTTACGTTTCTTATTTCGTTCCATTTTGTTCTACAATAGTTTCTAAACACTAACAAAACATAGTCTCAACCGTAGTTCAGAAGAAAGAAGCCCGTGGTGTGAGGTTTACAACAAGAACAGTGTAGGCGGCAATGAACAAGTTTACCAACTGCGCGGGACGTAATTTTTAAGATATCCAGAGACCAAGCGTCCCACATGTGAGCCAGACATCCCCGTAGACCAATACAAAAGTATCAAGCCTCTAAAATAGACTAGTGATTTTTCATGGCAATAATAGTGGCATGCAAACAGCGGCGCAAATATGGGACGTCAGTCTATTTGAGGTGCCCCGAGCGGCGCATATTTGGGACGCCGGTGCACGGGAAGAAACCGTGCGGCTCATATTTGAGCCGGCTGGTCTGTGGGTATACGACTTTTCCATGGTGGTAGCGAACGTGTTATACTGTTACTTAAAAATAATATCAATATTTAATTTAATTATTTATAAATAACGGTCAATGTAGCAGTAATATTACATGAACTTTATGTGTTACAACATATATCTCAGTAAAAACAAAGCATTGGCGGTGTCTCCATGTCATTCTCATTTTTTATCTAGTTGGTATACGTTGTTTAATTACATGGTTGGATTTAAATGGATAAAGTTAAAACCGTATTGTATGTGACAAACTTTATCGTTTCGTATTTGGACTATTTTGCTACCATCGTAATCGACCACTATCGACTGACCATCGATTTAAATGGATAAAGTTAAAACCGTATTGTATGTGACAAACTTTATCATTTCGTATTTGAACTATTTGCTACCATCGTAATCGACCACTATCGACTGACTACCGATTTAAATGGATAAAGCTAAAACCGTATTGTATGTGACAAACTTTATCATTTCGTATTTGAACTATTTGCTACCATCGTAATCGACCACTATCGACTGACCATCGATTTAAATGGATAAAGTTAAAACCGTATTGTATGTAACAAAGTTTATCATTTCGTATTTGAACTATTTGCTACCATCGTAATCGACCACTATCGACTAACCATCGATTTCTTTTTAGCAGGAAATCACTCTACAGATTATGAAAAAGAATATAGAAAACAATACAAATGAAGTAAATTAAGTAAATGATTTTATTCCTTTTCATAAATACATATTACAGACACAATTTAAATCAGGAATCATATACTACCACAATAACAAGTTGCGTGGCAGCATTACTTATTTAAACGTACAGTTCTTTACAGGGAAACAAAAATGAGTCCAGTCCAACATAAAAACAAAAATAGCTCAGTGACGTCTGCACTTATTGTAAAATCTAACATACTAATACTTACTATCTACCCAAAAAAAACGAAACTTAACTTAAACCATAAATCTTAATAAAATATAGTTAAATATTATTCCAGTACAAAACTTAAAAAACTAAGATTTTCTTTTTCAAAGAGCCAGCTTTTTACAGATTTACAAAATTTATTTAAATTATTATTTTCTTTTACATTTATTGGCAATTGATTAAAAAATTTGGGAGCAACATAGGCAAAGGATAACCTGAAAATTGATTTATTTACTTTGGGTAATCTAAAGTTTAGTTGGTAATTACTTCTAGTGTTGAAAGCAGTGTTAAAAGTACCTCTGTTCTTATTCTTACGTAAAATATTTTTAAAACTTTGAATACATAAAGATGTTGCACAGGCAATATTTTTAAGAAATTAAAAAGGCGGAAAGAACTCTCTCTTTTATTTTTATTCAATATTATTCTTAATAAAAAATTTTGTGTTGTTCTAATTTTTTTAATCAAGTAATTAAAAGATCCTCCCCAACACGTTATGCCATACTGAATTTTCGAATCAATTAAAGCAAAATAAATGGTTTTCATTAGGGTGGAATCACAAAAATTTTTCAAAAAATAGAATGTTCTAACAGTAGATCTAAGCTTACTATGCAGGGTATTTATGTGTATATTCCAAATTAACTTATTATCAATAATCACACCTAAGTATCTAAAACTATCAACTTTTTCTAAAGGTTGGCAAACACATGGATTTTAAATACAAAGAGCAGCTGAGGGTGAAGAAACTAAACCGATAACATAAATTCTTAGGTAATGCTATTCTTATATTTCTCACCTACCAGGCATTTTTAGCGCGAATAGCCCTTCAGACGAAAAAGCCCTTACGATGCAAGTGCACTCATAATTTGTTGTAGGCCTAGTAGGCTAGACTGAATACGGTCATAAGGACATACGGTATATCTCTCATTACATCTGTATTTCACTGTTGACAGATCATGAACGGCTTCTACTCGTACGTCAACTTGTTGCTGGTATGGAAAGAAAATGGTGATCTATCTTAGAAGAAAGTACAAGAAATAGAAGAAGTACAACAAGTTATGGACGGGAGCCAAAACTTCTTAGAAATCTGTTTTTCAACATTTCCATTCGTAATTTTGTATTTTTAAGTGCACTATATACTTTTTGAAGGTCACAAATAAAGCATTACATACTCTTGAAAAGTATAATTTTCTTTACATAGTTATAACAGTAAAATATAATATAATTGTTTACAAAATGATATCAATACACAAAAAACAAAGCTTAGGAATTTCATCTTTAACTGAACGTTTAAATCTTTTAGTTATGTTAAATATATTTTAAGCAACGGCCGTTCAAAATCACGGAATTATTTTTTTGGAAACCCTACCATATGGCTGAATTGAACTCATTAAGCCAATGGAGTCCTTTCTAGGTGAATCACATATATGTTACTTCTAGAATTCAGTAGGAGTCACAGGAAACTGTAACCATTCTTAGAAATGTTTGCATAGAGCACTCGATAATGATATGGTTCATTATTAACCTAGCTTCACAATATCATTGTTTTGGACTATTATTTCCGAGAAAATTATATTTAACCTGATTCTTTTGATTGTTAGTTAGCAAAACTGAATTTTGTTCATATTAACAGGGATTTTGGGAACGGATGAGATTTAAAGTGCCCTTATGGCAAGCGTTCTAATATTTCTTTGATTTTATATATCTAACCATAAGGGGCCACGCACTCCCCCTATTATGAGTATTATGGTATTTTATTGTTGGCACTTCGTAACAACCACTACCAAACTAAGCTTCAAAACTATGAATTCTTGTTTTTGTATTTACAGTGAACCTGTATCTCTTCTCGCTGACTCGTAAGGGATATAGCTATACTTTTTTATAAAGAGAAGATGCTAACCCCCTTTTTAGCCTTATTCTGCCCGTTCTCGTGGGCCACTGGCCTTTGCGATGATCTTATGAAACCGAACGAAGGAGGAAAGTCAATACTGAAAAAGATCGATGCAACTGATAAAACATGCAACGGTCATGTACAGGAGTTACATGTAAAGTTATATCTGTGCAATCTAAAACTCAGGTCCAAAGTCCGACGCCTCAGGCGGCTCGGATCAGCTGTCCTAACTCGGTTCCCTTTTAAAATTTTCGTCTTATCAAAGTGAACGCATATGGTCGGTAGTTTATAACACGATTACATGTTCATGTATAAAAACTGTGTACCATAATTAATTTTACCAAACAGTTGTTACATTCAAAACACTTCTGTCAAATTATGGTAAATTTTAGTAACTTTGTGTTTATTAAAGAAATCGTAAACGTTGTTGTAATTGTCTTTGAATTACATGAAATTTATTGAATAATAATTAACTAATTTCAAGTCTGTATATATTTAATATTCATAAAAAGATTTTTACGTTTAAGCAACGTACTTACTGATAACGTTACTGTTTAAAAATGTATTTCACCATTTAGTTAATACCTTAACGGAATATTGGCGTTACGAATTTCTTTGTAATACTTTGGTTCGTTTGTTTAAAATGCTTTTATCTTGTTATTTTGAACTAGGATCGAGAACTAGTTATTGATCCACTGATAACAGCCTTTCCCTATGAGGAAAGGCAGTTATTCTCTATGCGTGTTAGAGAACAGAGGTGTGGTAGCTCCGTTTACCTGTTAATTATTTTTTTAATTGGATTATAATTGTTTTGCATTTCGTGATCAGTATTTCAACTGCTTTTGTATTCTGGCTAATAGTGACAGCGTCCTAATGGAATTTTTTATCCTCACTTCAGTTTAGATCTCGTGATCGGTTATAGTGAGGTTTGAAACTGCTGTAATCAACTGAATTATTAACTTCTGAACACTACTTGTAAATTGAATAGTACATTACTATTTCGTGAATATGTTTATATATAATTGACGTCAATGATATTGGCTGTTTCTTCTATACAACACTGTATATTGCATCTTCCACATATTTCAAGAACATTCGTCTAGAGACTTGCTGTATTCATAAGGTTTAAAAAAATGTATATTGAAATACTCAGAAACTATTAGTTTACATTGTTTGTTTTCCAAAACTTTAAATTACTGGTATTGTAGATGTTTCATCTTGGCTCTCACAAGTATTTCAGAACACCTGCCAGAACCTTTGCTTCATTAGAACCACCCAAGGGGCTGAAACCTACAACATTAACTTCTTATCAGAGATGAGGCTGTGCTCTTGCTTATTTCCATAGACATAAGTGGATCGGTGGGACAGCTCTTGTGACGGTACAGTATCATGACTGCGGCCCGTATTATAGTCTTCCACTTCTCCGCCGAGAGATGGCCTTCAACTTCAAACTCAAATTCCTCAATAACAATTTGACTTATCATAAAAATGAAAATACCAAATGACTTTACAAAGTATATATTGAACACTGTAGGTTTCGGAACAAGAAAACATTTTCTGTAAGGACCTAATTTACAAAAATATATTTGTCTATTGAAATGCACCAAAGTCTTCAATCTGTGCTAAAGTTCTAGGCAATACCTCTCGATAATATTTGCTCTTAAAATTCTGTGTAAAACAGTACATAAGGGCGTCGTTAGTCTCCGGTGTTGTGACATCCTGTACACATTGCGGATCTGCCATTGCTACTCCTAGCAGGCCTTGCGTGACCTGAATCGCAAACGGAGCCTTGGCTTTCATCTCAAGATCAAAGTCTTCTTTTGAAAGAGCCTCATTACACTGTAGCTCAGACAGAGTCGTGTTCAAAGTTTGTCGGTAAACTTCAAAAAGCTCTTCTCGGTGGTGATCTCGAACGACCTCGTTGGCGCTGCTAAACCAGAATAAAATAATGTCCAACGCAAACGAGTTCAAATGGCTCAGTTGGAAATCAACCAATTTGACATCTACAACATCGCCAGTGTCGTTGTACTTGAACATGATATTGTTGGTCCAGGTATCACCGTGGTTTAGGACTAATAGTCCATCCCCAGGTGTCGTGATCTCGACCATTTTATCCCAGAAACGAATGGAAATTTTACGAATCATTCCAACAAAGCGCTCACAATCTTCCAGTTTCTCGACGGTATCAACATGTCTGTTCATTATAGTTATTGTTTGCTCCTGCATTGTTAGTTTTGAACCCTCAGGGTCATCTTTTGGGAAGAATGGGTGCAGCCTGAACTCCTCAAACAGCTCGGGGTGTCTCTGCTGTGCTAACACCGACAAGGCATGAAATCTCGCTAGACTCTCGAGGAAACGATGGCAATGAACAAAGTCCAGCTGTTGCAACCTGTCTGCCATCTTATATCCATTTTCCCGAAGATCTTCCAGCACTAGAAAACTCTTCAAAGGGCAAAGGAACGGTGTTGCTGATATCCTCATGCTATGTAAGGCATACATCTTCGGAAGAATTTCATTGTACACTTTAAGCTCCTGTGTGTTTACTCTCATTTTTTCCATTACCTCCCGTACAAATCCAGACTCCAGTGGGGTTTTGATGATGAGAGATACAGTCTTAACTCGATCAGTCTTGTACTCCACGCTGACTCTGAACAGATGACTCAGATAGTTAGCTCCTGGTGGAACAGCACGCTGGCATCTGTATTTGATCACTTTCACTTCCTTGGCTCCATCCTCCACTGACCGCAGGACTTGGGCAAGATAATTATCATTCAGCCAATAAGGATTGAGACTATCCATTGCGTATCTGGAAATATAAAATTCCTTAAGATTATAGACCCATAAAGTTACAGTATAACAAGGAAAATACCATAACTAATGAAATACTTAGTGAAATCTGAATCAAATACACACCGGATAAATAACAGTGCACCAATTATAATATAAATTAACACATAACATACTTTATTTTGAGTGCATTAACAATATCTTAGTGGATATTATGTGGACCACATGTGATATTTGAATATGGCTTATTATAAGACTTTCATCGTAGTATTACACATCTCGTGCATTCATCTAAATAAAGTCGATGGACCTAACTGGTTTGACAGAAAAGAGCTTTTAATTTTTTCTACGTAATGGGTCGTCTTATGAAATTCATGTTATCTAATTTTGAGCTTTTTCTTAATATGTTTGCACTATAGGATCTTATATATTCTTAATATCTATTACGACTGTGTACCCAGATGAACAAAATTGTTCGTACCTCAATAATTTCGAATACTTCTTCGTGATTTAATTTATTTATAATCATTTTCAATTTAAAATCTTAAAATTTTATGATTCGCGAAATGTCAATCAAACGTTATTCTTTCTGACTGCCATTACAATTATTTTACATGTGAAATGACAAATAATACTTAAAAAAGCTGGAGGACATGGCCATCTTTGAAATCTCCCAGTCCCAACATGTTCCTGCCTGTAGGAACTCCCAGGATCTAAGAACTTCCCGCCCTAATGGAGCTCCCGGCTCATGGAAAGTTTAAAGAAAGTGTTTAATTTAGTATTTTTATGTGTGATACAATATAAGTATTTACGATATATTACACTTTTAACATTAGTATTTTACAACAACAATATTATTGTTTAATATTGAAATAGATAATATAAATAATAAGTTGTAATTTCTACTAACTCTTGACAGCTGACTTCGAGTTAACAACTTATGGTAGAGCAATATAACGACAAAGTTTAAAGACACTTTCTATACAAAACCCTCCACAGGATCCAAAATTAGAAAAAGAAACCAATTATCCACATTTAAAGATTTAACACAAATGTTGGCTACTGAGCAGCTGAATGATCTAAAATCGTTTCGTACTACTGAAGAAGAGCCTATAAAAATATTTGTGACAACCTTCATGGATCAAAGCTAAAGGTTTTGATAAAATATGATCTTTACAAATAAAATTTACAGATGACTTGAAATAAAAAAAACTATATACGGACCAAAAAAAAAATTACATGGCCCGATTTTGTACTTTAGAAGGTTATTTATTGAAATTAAGATGCACGATAAAAGTTAAAAAGTAGAAGACTACAATGCTTCAATGTTCAAGCTACCCAGAGACTAAGAAAGGACAGGACTATGACCACTGTTCAAAAGGCTCAACGATCCTGGAATTTCAACGTTAATAAATGTTAAGGACAAAAAGGTTCATGTTGCAGGCTTAAATATAGTATTAAAAAATAAAGTCTTGACGGCCCTATGAACAAAATGCCTAGGAATCCGTTTCTTCAGGGACCTGAGCTTTGAGAGTTGAAAATATATGTGTATAATAAGAGAACCAGATAAATGGTAATGAATAGTTAAAAAATTCCAAGGCCAGGAAACTCAGAGAAACGTGAGATTCTTAAAATTAGAGATATAGGAAATCCACAAAAGGAAAACACATAATGAATGTAAGAACTGCATGCCAGAAGCACATAGACGTTTACCTTGCATACCTGCAAACGTAATTCTAATAATTGTAAGTTAACCCTAAATTTATGAAATAAAATAGAAAATCTTACTGCCAGAAAAATATGATGAGCTTAACCGGAGATTGTTGTCGGAACTGGCATAACAAGTTCCCGCTGATAAAATTGTTATTCCTTATTATCTGCAAGGTTATTACCAACTTTAGACAACTAATCTGAGAAAGTAAATAATTACTTTACATGTAATCAGTAGGAACTCTACTTAAGTCTTAACATTGCGTAGTGGCGTAACTTGGCCATGGCTAAGGAATAAGACTGCATAAATGTAAATTTTAGTTAATTAGGTTGTGCCGTTATTATAGTACATATTATTTATAAAGTCTGGAGCTAATTTTATATAAATCAGAACAACTTTTCGGAAATACTTAATTTATTCCGAATTTTAAATTTCACTCAAAATTTAACAAAGTTTTACAAAATCTTGATTTGCGTTTCTTAAAAATTTCTCTCAATCAGTCAAATCTAATTTAGAGTCTGATCAAAATTAAAAATGAAACTATAAAGGTACACTTCACCAAAATGGTTTAAATTAACAAAATAAAATAAAAAGTTCTCTTCTTAAATTATTCAAAATCAAAATCACACAATGCTTGATGTAAACTTTAGGATCAAAATCTAATTTACAATACTTCAAAAGTTGAATTAATTATCAGACTCTGTTATATGGCAAAATTTAGAAAATTTAACACAACAGTATAAAACAAAAGACGTTAAACTAAACGCTGGTACGGGACTTACTACTTTGAAGACTATGGAGGCTGAAAAACTATTTCGCACTAAAAAAAAGAAATTTAAAACTTGACTTAAAACACACCGGGTAAAAATTAACTCTATATCCCAAAAGTATAGGAATAGAGGAAGTATTATGGCTTCTGAACTGCACGTGTAGACGCTCTGCACTCGACTTGAAGACTACCCCTCCCTCTTCAAACCAACCGGCTCGGGAACCTATCACCGTTGACATCTCTAACAGCTGGAGAGGTCAAACCAACAAAATAATGTCCACGCACCGCGTCTAGTTAACATAGAGCCTACTTCCTACCGCGATTCATCAGAATGATTATAACTACGGTACATATCTTTCCCTACCCCGAAGCTGAAATCACGGTAGGAACCTAAACCATTCAAACTTTCATCCCAGTCTAAATACAATAGGTTCCCTCCACATTCACACTTTTAAATAACAATGTTTGGTACTTAGCACTACGTGGAGGCCGTGGTCCGTAGTCCAAGGGTGATGTGGTACGGTTGCCCGATGTCCAATAGGGGTCCAGATGTACGCGTTCTCCGTTGGGTAGCCATCGCGGAGGGACGTGACGGGCGAGGGGGTTGAGGCTCAGCTTCCCCAATGACCAGGTGGCCGTGAAGTCCGGTGGCCTTGGTGACCTTGTGGTTGACCGGTTCTGTTTCAATAGTACATCTGCTACCTGCTCCTCCCTTCAGACGATCTAATAACAATTTCAGCCCGCGAGGCATTTAGCTCTCGGAGGACATTCATTTTACATATTTTCCCTCCGTATAATTGTATGGCTGTCAGTCTTTCACGGTGTTCTTAATATTATACGCCTGCGCCAGTGTCACGAATGTAAACCATTACCGGATTTTGTTATTTAATCATCCCGTGTAAGATGTATCAACCAGCCAGAAGTGAACCCGCTGGGGACCTTGGAACATTATAACCAACTCGGTTCACATCGACTCTGAAATTCCTTTAGTATACGTCAGAATTTTGAAAATAAGTCAAAGAAATGTAATTATATCAAAGCTTATAAGTTTATGTTTTATATAGCAAATAATATAATGAATTATATTATTTATTAATAAAGTTAATTCGCTGTTAAAATTTATTACTAGTGAATGTTTGAACCCTTTTCGACTGAAAAGAGCCTTGAAAAGAATATGTGGTACTACTATTAAAGACACAGTTTATTACGGTATTCAAAATATGGGTTTGCTAGGAGTGGCCATAAAATTTTATTAATTTAATTTAATTATTTTAACTAATATTTTAGAATGAAAGTATATTTCTGAAATTGAATAGGATTTGTGAAGCATGGGCACTAATCCTATTTAACATGTAGGATACTGCTTGAACATTTTCTTAGCTGTTCAATTAGTAAACTGCCATAAGGAAGTACATGAACAAAAACAATTGGGTCACTCAGCATGTTTGCAGATGTAGCCAATGTATGCCAAGAACACTTTAACAAAATTCTCTCCAGGGACAATAAATATTTCATTACTTTTACAGCGAAAAATCTGTAGGCGCAACACACAGTAGTGTAGCGGGCGGTATCTTAAAATCAGCAGGCGTCTCAATCTTCATGCTAACAAGTTTGCAGATATTGCACGGGCAACGAAAAATTGTAGTTGACAGTACAAAGGTCTGTATCGAAGGGACCAATAAGATATCCTGAATTTCAAAGAAGATTCAATAAATTATGAATAATTTTCAAACTGTTCATCTGTATCGTGTTCAAGGTCAAGTTTAAAACTCTTTATTCAAGTCAACATTTCAATACATAAATGTCACAGATCCCAATGCACCTCACGGGGCGTAAAGTAGTTTATAGTAACATATTTACAAGTTTTGAAACTTTTTGTAGTCCAGCAGCAGTCCATTTCGGTCTTCCATCACAATTAATTTTCAACACAATAGGAAAAAAAAGAGAACATTGAGAAAATTCTATTTCACAAACATATAACTATTTTCAGGTTAATCATTATATACAAATTATGAATAAAGAAGCTACATTTTGACAACAACAATCAACAAAATATTTTTGCCATGCCAGGTAATAACAATTTTACAACTATGTACTAGGCAGGTCTATATCGGTAAATTAACTATGAAAAATACCAGTTTAAGTAAAAATATCAGTAACATTAATATAATAATAACAAGTTTATAATTTTATACATTTGGAAGCAAAAATGCCTTTAACGATAAAATGAACTATTTATAAATAATTAACAATAAAAATAGCAATAACGTTTAAATAATAATACAAATTTCATTAATAAGGAATAAACTATAAAGAAATAACAATAAAATAATATAACTAAAGCAACGTAACAAATAAACATTATAAATTAAAAACAGTATAAAATATAAAAAGTTTAAATAAAAATGTTAAACTAAAACAATGACAATGACTTTCCATCAGTTATACCAATCTTTGGTGATATTGTAGATATAAATGTCATTCAATTTTATATCCGTACAATATTGCCTTCCTTAAGGGAGAGGCAATATGTACAGCTCATTCGTGTATTGCAATTCGTGTCCATGGAGCCTGAAGACAATATGTTTAATAGTGGTGAGCGACTTTTTAATCCAAAATAATTACTTTACAGATAAATTTGTGAAGTATATTAAATAAATAACCTAACATAATAAATAAATAAAATAAATATTATTAAATACATATAAAATAACAAACTATAAATACCCATAAAACAAAAACAATAATATACAAATGCTATACAGCAAATATAAATGCTATGTAACAATTAAAATTAATTATGTAACAAGTAACTATATTATAAATAAATAGAATAAAATGCCTGCAATAACAACAAGCATCCATTATTACCCAAGTTATTCGTATATGCTAAGTAGTGCAATATGACAAATCGAACGTATATGCTTATGACAAGTTCAAGTTCTTTCATTTTGACTTTGTGTTTTTTCTAGAAAATAATTTCATTTCCATATGCTTAAATCAAGTTATAGAAACGTTTTCGATCTGAGTAACTTAAGTGATGTCTGTTCAGCTGTTGGGTGTAAAAAGGAATTTCCAGTTGTATATAATGAGCAGAGCGAGTTGTTCTCATTATTTCCCTAAACAGGTATTGATTTATATGCATTATAGCTGAATACTTATAATCCTAATTAAATTTCAATATTTTAAACTGGTTGAAAATGTAACTCACTCTTTCATTTCGTTTTATAGTACACATCATCCGCCTGGTAGTTGAGGGGTATGTTCCTTCGTGATGAATTATTCCATATCTCATCATACTTTCAAACCATGATGTATATATTTCAATTAGTTGTTCACTTTTAACGTAGGTACTGCTTCATATGATAAAGTACATAATTCACCTTTAATTTCTTTGATAAGTCGTCAATATGGTGATCTCATTTAAGGTGTTGATCTAAATATAAACCTAAATATTTAACAAATTCAACTACTTCAATGTTAGAACATCAGTATCCGTACAAACATTGATGCTTGTCAAAGATCAAATTTTAAAAAATTAGTAAATATACTTTAGGTAGATAGGATTTGTTTTATTTTTTAAATTGTTATTTAATATGTTGTGAGGAACTTTATTATAATTTAGATAAATATGAAATTCTTCTTTCGTGTTTAATTTGTCTCCTTACCTTTCGATATCCAAAATTTCCATGTTCTTTTCAGTATTTTTGTAGTTATGTCCAGTTTCTAATAAATGTTCAGTGAAATTTGATTTTATTGTAGACATGTTATTTGTTTTCAAAGCTTGTATATGTTCTTTAAACCTTTTATTAAAATTTCTGCCAGTTTGGCCAATATAATAGCTTTCACAGTCACTACAGTTAATTTTGTATACTCCACATTGTTTCTATAAATCTTGTATGTAATCTTTTTGGTTGACTTTGTTTTCAATTAGTTTAAATGTATTATTTCTTGTTTGGTAACTGATGTAAAATTTGGAATTTTGAAAGGTTTTTCTGACAGCTTTGTTTATTTTACTATTGAAAGGTACACATATATATTTCTGAATTTCATTATTATTAGGATTAGGCCGTATTGTGTTGGTTTTATTGATTTTCCTTGTTTTCTTCTGAATCATTTTGTCTACAATATGGGGTTGATATCCATTTTTGACAGTTAGATATTTTATGATTCTCATTTCTTTAGTTTTATTTTAAATTTTGAAAAAAAAAATTAAACAGAATACTAATCAAAATTACAACTGTGTCATATAAATTTAACATCTGTTAAATTTATATGACACAGGTTAAATTTATTAGTCGACAGGTGTATATTTATTTGTTTTGTTTATTATTTAGTTAGAGGTTAATGTTCACACTGAAGATGGTTTATACCGAAACACGTGTCTGAAATAAAAGAATTTTAAAAGGGTTTTAGTTTACGATTTATTATTCTAACATAAAGATAACCCTATAGTGTGGAGTTCATAACATATTTTAGGTAGTTATAGTAAACAAATAATACACATTTAGATTTTTTAACATTTATAAATTATTTGTTTTCAATTAACCAGTGTGATACTTCTTGAAAGTTCTAGATTTGACTTAGTTTGCCTATTATAGGCAGAGCACACAAGTGCGGTGTCGTCAGCATAGGCAAACGCAAACGAGTTTAATTCAATATTCAGCAAATAATTTATGTACATAAAAAACAATTGGCCCCCAAACCCCGTCCTGAGCAGTCCCAAAATCTAATTTTAAAATATAACTTAAACAATTATTAACTTTCACAACTTGTCTCCTACCCCTACTAAAAGAC
The DNA here is from genome assembly GCF_021130785.1 of Homalodisca vitripennis. Taxonomy (NCBI): domain Eukaryota; kingdom Metazoa; phylum Arthropoda; class Insecta; order Hemiptera; family Cicadellidae; genus Homalodisca; species Homalodisca vitripennis. The sequence goes on from NC_060214.1 coordinate 20,854,546, forward strand.
TCTAGACATGACTGCTCAGTACCCACTATAACGTATTTAAAAATTTACCTATTCAAATATTCAAATCTAAGACACCAAAAGCACTCTGAAATTCCAAATATACTGCTAATGTGTATTTTTTGCTTGTCAATGGAGGCTGTTATACAATTTATATGCTTCTCTATACACAAGTCAGTTTCTTTTTGAGTCAAAAACCCAAATTGATTTTCAGAAAGTAGTGATATAGTACTCATAAAGTACTTAAAAGTTAATCTTTAATAACAGTTTCAGAAATCTTTGCTAACGTAATAATCACATAAATATTAAAAGGTGGATTTGAAGATTTGGCGCCCCTGGGCTATCCACATCCACAATTTGCCACCCTCCCTCTCCATACCAACCATGTAGTTTTACCTTGGTACCGCGGTGGGTCGACGCGACGTCGGCGGCAGCGAGGCGGCCACGCTAAGCTTGTAATAAAACTCAAATAAAATAGGTTGAATTGTCAATATTGAAGTTACGCTTCTTATACGAGTTGCAGTTATTGTTTTGCCATAAAATACATGATATCACGACATTTATCAACTGGCAAATTACTAAAAAATCATAAAATACGAAATAAATGGAATATATTAAGCGAATGGTTGTTTAAACAATCCCAATTTACAAACTGTTACGTTTAAAAATGTATTAAAAGTAATATTTTATCATATTTTTAATTTTTGGTATAATTTTATTTTTTACTTTTTTACCAAAATTTGCCGCCCCCTGAATTCTGCCGCCCTGGGCTATATAGCCCATATGTAAAATCCAGCCCTGGAAATAGAGCGATATGAGACACGTTCTGATGCATCTCCTGCTTTATAGACTGGGACCACAGAATCAGTTTTAAACTCAGTTGGACATATTCCTTGCTCTAAAGTCTTTTTAAATGCTGTATAGTACAGGCGTGAACGTTTCAATATTTCCTTAATGGTATAAATGCTAACACCATCGGTACCACAACTAGCCTTATTCTTAATCGATTTGATAGCATTAATAATATCATTTTGAGTGAACTCGAACTCCTTTAAGTGAACATCGTATATAGAAATATCTTCTAGGAATAAATAATTACCGAAAGCATCTTGTCTTAATGAGTAAATTACGGTGGTAAAATACTTGTTGAATCCATCAGCTATAATTGTTTCATTGCCTGTTACCTGGAATAAATGACCATTTATTTTAATACTACTTAGAGCTATTTTTTGCTTTTAATAATCTTATTAATAACATTCCGATAGTTTTTTGATTCACCATGACATCTGTCTACTAATGACAAATAATAACTTAATTTTCCTCCATTAATTTGTTTTGATCCATTTTTCGCTAATCTATTATATTCATTTTAGAACTAAGTTTTGCCTTTATTTGCAATAATTGTTAAATAGATTATTTTTCATATTTAATAAACTACCTAAATTGTCTGCAATCCAACTTGCCTTCTCTCATTCTTACTAGGTACTTTATTCAGTGAGACCGAATTGTTGTAACATTTATTGTAAATTTAATAAAATTATAATTACAGTCACTTCATCATATACTGGACTCCAATCAGCTAATTTTAGTTACCTGGTCAATAATTCCTTATCCAACACTTTACAATACTTTGGATTATTTATTTCCTTTTTAATTTGTATTATTTTAAGGTAAAGAGCATAATGATCATTGATATCTAATGCAATTTACACTACAATATTAAATATAATCGATTTCGAGTTTCTTACTAAAACATGATCTGAACAAGATTCACTATTATTGAATACTCGAGTATGTGTCTACTAAACTTTCAAACCCACATGACGATATTAAGTTTAAATATTCCTTAGCAGAGTTATTATTTTTCATCAAACAAATATTTATGTCACCTATTATAAATGATGGACCATTACTTCTCATTAAAATATTATCAAATTTCAATGTAAATTCATTATAAGTAAATTATGAACTGTCCATAAATGCCGAAAAGTTATTTTATGAATATTACCTTTGTAATTAAAGCTACAGATGACATTGATTACTTCTGCAGTCCGAAGTAGGATGAGCTCACTGGTACATTGCAGGGCAGAGTCCTAGATAACCACACCTGGTTCTGGTTGTACGGTCTGAGCTGTAAGAGCAGGTTGTAGCCTGATATCTGGTATTTTATGTCCTTTGTAATTAAAGATACAGATACATTGATTACTTCTGCAGTCCGAAGTAGGATGAGCTCACTGGTACATTGCAGGGCAGAGTCCAAGTAGATAACCACACCTCCAACCTGGTTGTACGGTCTGAGCTGTAAGAGCAGGTTGTAGCCTGATATCTGGTACTTGTCCTTCATACTTCTGGCAGTACAGTTATATTATAGATGAGTGGTAAAGTCCTTAAATAAATTCAAAGTTCGTCATAGTGTTTTCTCAAACTACGTATGTATACACTAAATATTTTCAAATGTTCCAACAGTTTTTCATGGGTGACATGTTAAATTAACTTTTGCCCACCAACACTTTTTAATTTACACCCCATTAAGTCTGTCAATTTGTACAGATGATGAAACTCGAAATCTTCGGTTAACTTCCGATTTTCTAACAAAGATTTTTCCATTAACAGTCTATATAAACTTACACCCATGTTCCCTAAGTTTTTTCCTTGAAATAGAATGTTTGATTATAGGGTGTCAAGTGAACACATTAGTTTCAAGTGCTTCATTGCTAAAGTTCGATGATTTAATTTAAATAAATGTAATGTGGAAGTATGAAAAATGTCTTGTCCATTAAAATCTACTCACTTCCACCAAGAATACAAAGCAGATTTAATTTAAGTCTTTTTACACTTCGAGAGCAATGCGTCACAAGTTTGCCTGTTTTTAAACTACACTATAATAGGCTTAAGGCACTTTTTGCATCTCTTGTATGTAGTTTTCAATGTCTAGTGGCATATCAACCAGATTTGAAAGTTTTTGCATGATATCCCCCATCTTTTCATTGACAACCTCTGGGATACCTTCGATTTGAACATTCCGGTTCCTATTATACTGTTCAAGATTTTCTAATTACGTCTGATATTACGCGTATTTGACTTTTTTTAGTTGTTTGTAATCCTCCTCCAACTTCGTCTGTGACGTTTTTAGTTCCTTTATATGATCAAAAAGTTAAGTTCATAGTTAAGTTCATTTTAGTTTCGTAATCACCATTTTTTTGGAAAAAAATTCTATAGATTATTTAAATTCATAGAGTTGTGAGGAAAAAATCTCTTCATAGGACAAAAATTGCAACTTAATAGTTTCCTCAATTTTTACCAAGTAATCTTCATTTTATGAAGGAAACAGGATTTTTTCCGGATTTGCCATCGTTCAGTGATGCAAAATTCAGTAACATTACGTTTCGAGATCTGCAATCTGATTTTTTTCTTCAAGTAAACAACTAACCTAACAAATCATTACAAACTAGGTTAAAATAAACAAATCATACCAGATCGTTGTGACACGCTTACATCAGAAATCACAACCACCATGTTGTGTGCCAACTTCACAAACACTAAAACATGCACAAAAACCAAACATAACTCTAATTGTTAAAACTGAAATACAGAATACAGGTCACAATATAGGTCTGCATTCGTCGACCAACCACCTAGGATACGTAGAGTCTTCATAGAGTCGTAGGTGTTATTTTATTTCTAATTGTAGCTATAAAAGTTGTATTATTTAGAAGCTCATATTAATTCGCACCCAAACGCTTTTTATGTTTCATTGTTCAGTTTATACTTTTTAAGTATATAAATGACCAAATATGTAACGGATACTTTACATTAAATAAATAGTAAAAATAGATAGGCTATGTGAAAATTGTATTAGCTTTAGACTTTTTGTTTTTACAGGGTCGTTTTGCAATGGGTGCGGCGTAGGGCAGCTAAGTGTGGTGAATGATAATCAAATTTTAATAGAAACAAATTTTAAATTTATTGAATAAACACTAATACTAATGAAACATGATTTTGATGAAATGAAATTAAGGCTATGCTTAAACTAACATCCTACAACACAAAATCCAATTAGGTTGAAATAATTATTTAGAAAATACCCCTACTCCCTAGCAGTTAAAATTTAGAGTCTGATTAATTAAAAATGTTGTTCGAAAAGGTTTAAATACTCTTAAACATATTCACCAAATCCCATGATGGCGACACGGCGGTCCTCACAGATTGGAATTATCACGAACACAGATGAAACTTTTTGGACACTATTTAAATGTAATTAATGGATTTAATTATGAATGGCACTGTTACTTTCATAAAAAGTTAAATTTGGATCACATTGGAAAAAAGCCTGATTACTAATTGAAAAATTTTGAAACTGTTTCACAACGTACTACATCATCAAGAGGTCGAGGAAGAAGACTCTCTCTTTCCCAAACTCCGCGTCAGTAGCGCAGAGAGGGAAAAGTGTTAACCTTCAAAACGGAAATTTTCCGTTTTTCTGGTCGAAAAATGATCCGCTTTTACTTCTGGCTTTTAATTCGAGTGGGTTGTTACCCACTCGAATTCGGTGCGCAGAAAACGAGTTTGCGTTCCCGCGGGGTCGCTACCCTCCAATGAGAATATTCGTTAAGTTAGCCAATCGTGGCACGCGTTTTGCCGTGTTTTGCTTTGTTCTTCGATGTTGATGAGGAACTATCGAGTTTTATTAAATATGGCCGCTTTACCATTCGAGATTTATGTTTGAGGTTACAAAACTGTCAGTGACGGGCTATGTCACCATGCACAACTAACCTTCATAATAAATTGAAATTTGATTATTCTCAAATATGAGAATGATAACATTAACTAAGCAATTAAATTGTCGGTTTGGATTCCTATTCATTTAGATTTATTATTAATAGAAAAATATTATTTATTGTATTATATTATTCTCGAATTTATTATTAATTGTAAAAGTTGATTTAGGTTACAGGCTAGGCCTATACCCGTTACAAATACAAAAACGTTTGAAATTTTAACTGAATAACCAATAACAATATATAAAAAGAATAAGCAGTATTTGATGCGTATTGATTATATCTTTATAATGGGACATCTCCCGTAATTGATCTTATTGCTAAAATGTTCTAAAATTAAATGAGATCAAAATTTTTTTCCATCTTGGACTGAAAACAAGATGGCTGTTATAATAACAAGGTTTTAACTAGCTTATAAATCTATTATAACATTGAAATGTATTGTTTATGTTAAAAAAATCAAAAGTGGATTTCCAGATAAACTTCAAAGGGTAAAAAGATTGCAACTTAAAATACTATTTTAATATATGTATTTCATACAGTATGCAAAAGAGAATTAATAATTTTGTTGATGTGGCCCGGACAAGGGAAATTGGGCGTTCCAGAAATCCATTCTGTGGGGAAAGAAGATTCCGGATACCATTTCTGGACAGCGGCCGAGTCTTAGGTAGCGGTCTTCCCCTTCCCTCAAGGGCTGCCACGCCGTTGTTTTACAGGGAACAGTGGGAACTCTGTGGACAGTAGTAATTTGACACCAAACGTGATATGCTTGTAAATACAGTTTAAACTTTGAGCTTAGCTCCAGTTCACCTTCCTCTTAGTAGAGCGTCTGGGATCTTGTCACAGACTTGATTCCTGGATTCTGGAGTCATGTTCGATTGAAAGGACCCAAAAAAGTCGGTGGCGAAGAAGCTCCAAACGAACTCTTTGCATTGCTTCGACAGCTGGACTACAAAATATAGTGTAATCAAGGTGAAGAGGAATTCTCATTGTCTCATCGGAAAGGTGAACTGGAGTGTAAGACATACGTAATTATTAGTAAAATAAAATTCATATAATCGATGTACAGATTTGCTGGAAAGGAAGTCTTGTATTATCGAGACAAACATCCTCCGGATGTAAGTGGATACGCACATCCGCCCAGACACCAATGGTGAACAAACAGGAAATGCTTGCTTAAGCAGCGGAAATGCTTATTTATAAAAAACCGTGCGACAATGTAAGGGACAGCCATGCTGATATGAAAAATTGTTACTCACCAATTATGATGGAGAGATTTGGCAGAGGCGTGGTCAATGAGCTGGCGGGAGAACAACATCAAAACTGAAGAACAAGGAGGAGAGGAGGAAGTCGAGGAGTGGAATTAAAAAAGTGAGGTTCGGGAGTGCTAGTGCTTATGTTCGTGTGCGGAAAAATATCTCTAGGCGTAATAAGTGTGAAGTGAAATGAAATGTAAATAATTTTAAGAACTTAGTATATTTTAGGGTTCATAATCATTTTCAATTCCATATCTATTTAAATGTTCACAATTTCGAAATGTAAATTCATGTAAATGTTTAGCTATTCAAAAGAAAGTTTCTCATGTTAGTCCATGAACTCATAATTATTGCAACACTACAAAATTACTAGTAAAATGTATAATGAATTAAATTTAAAATAAATTGTAATGACTAGTTTAGTATTAAATAATTATGTCTTCAAAGTATTAAGGTATTAAAATTTGTGCTTAATATGTCGGTTGACGCAATCAATTGTTGATTAAAAATTTTAATTAACATTCATATTGAATCATCTCTTCCCAGCATAGCTACGTTATGTGTAAAATACAGCTTATTTTCAAGATGGAACCAATTGTAATAGCAATGTCCCCCTATTTATGTTTAGGCCAATGATCTAATTTTTAAAGATCATGGATACTTCATGTACCCATGCATAAATAAAATGGTCTATAGTTCACTTCAGTGAACAGTGTTAATCTACCACGAACTTATATTGTTACAGACTACCAGTTATCCTTTATAAAATAAACCGTCGTTAAAATACCCTCCTCTCAGGTAACATTTGAAATTTCGCTAGAATAATTTTTAATCGCAATCTGACGACGATACCTAGTTTTCTGGGAACAGAACTTGTTTTACAACTAATAGGAACTAGCCCAATAATATAGAATTTGTTGGCGGGTTCTAAAGTATAGAAGTATGAAGCATGACAGCAACACAGCCACAACCAACATTCACTTTTATTCTAATTATAGAATTGCAAATAAACTCGGTTTCTTCATAAATATTATATTTGTGTGATCATAGACAATACTGCAATGTAGAGATAACAAAGTTGTTGTTGCTTTTAAAACTTATGATTTTATAAGGGGACTATGCTTGCCCAGGGCGCCACCAGCACTAGGGACGGTCCTGTCTACTTACTAACCCCAGTTAGATATCTAGGCTTGGTTTCTCGTTGATGGTAATTATTCAACATAGGTCCAAATACTTTCAGATACGACTTAAACCCAATACTACTTTCCTCCGCATTAATTGTTCCTTCTCTTTCTTTTCTTCGTGTAATGAAACTTCAAAAGCACGATGTAAATTTTACAAACAATTGTAAATAGCAATATCTTACTAGCTCCACAACATACTAGATAGGCAGACTAGTCAGTGTAGCCAGTGGGAATACAGACTAGTCAGACAGACTCAGTCCCACGTGAGTATAACAGGTCTGACCTATAGTATAGTATAGGTCAGAGTATTTGCAGATTGACATAGACCACTGGGTCAGGGAGAGTCCAATACAACTTTATATCTAAAATACATGTTAGTACTCTAATTATGAATATTGAGTCAATAAGAAACACAGAATAATTGGTTATCATGTTGCATTCCATTTGATTTACAGTAGATAGGTTTAAGGATATACTCTCAATGATCTAAAGTGTAAGAGTTTAGAAGGAGTGTACTCCCAAAGATGTAAACTGCAAGAGGTTAGAGAGTGTTCTTCCTATGATCTAAATTGCAAGAGGTTAGAAAGAGTGACCTCCCAATGATCTAAACTGCAAGAGGTTGAAGAGTGTTCTTCCTATGATCTAAATTGCAAGAGGTTAGAAAGAGTGACCTCCCAATGATCTAAACTGTAAGAGGTTGAAGAGTGTTCTTCCTATGATCTAAATTGCGAGAGGTTAGAAAGAGTGACCTCACAATGAATTAAACTGCAAGAGGTTAGAGAGTGTTCTTCATATGATCTAAATTGCGAGAGGTTAGAAAGAGTGACCTCCCAATAATCTAAACTGCAAGAGGTTAGAGAGTGTTCTTCCTATGATCTAAATTGCAAGAGGTTAGAAAGAGGGACCTCCCAATAATCTAAACTGCAAGAGGTTAGAGAGTGTTCTTCATATGATCTAAATTGCGAGAGGTTAGAAAGAGTGACCTCCCAATAATCTAAACTGCAAGAGGTTAGAGAGTGTTCTTCCTATGATCTAAATTGCAAGAGGTTAGAAAGAGTGACCTCCCAATGATCTAAACTGCAAGAGGTTAGAGAGTGTTCTTTCTATGATCTAAATTGCGAGAGGTAAGAAAGAGTGACCTCCCAATAATCTAAACTGCAAGAGGTTAGAGAGTGTTCTTCCTATGATCTAAATTGCAAGAGGTTAGAAAGAGTGACCTCCCAATAATCGAAACTGGAAGAGGCTAGAAACAGTGGTTTCCCAATTACACTCTTCAATAGGTTATAAAGATTGTTCTTCCAATGATTTAAACTGCAAGAAGCTAGAAAGAGTATTCTCCCAATGATTTAAACTGCAAGAGGTTATAAAGAGTGTTCTTCCAATGGTTTAAACTGCAAGAGATTAGGAGGACTGCACTTAAAATTGAGTTCTGCCAACTTACCCTGTGGTCGCAAAGTTTGTCCAAATGGAAGTCAAAGTTCGCACCATCACTGCATCTGTGTCTGTAGCGTTGAACTCAGGGAAAAGTGTAGAAATGTAGAACAAGTAGATCAAGTCATCATGATGAGCGACTCCTGTGATACAAAATAAATGATTGTTTGATTTGTATAGCAAAATATTCAAACAATATCTAGTTTAAAGTTTATTACTGATTATGGGTAATGTGATTTGATAACACACGATTGCTAAATGACAACCTTCATGACTGTAGGATCGGTCGTAGAAGTGATTTTTTAGATTGGCCACCCCGATCCCCAGATTTAACTGTGTGTGGTTTCTTTCTATGGGGTTACTTAAAGGAACAAGTTTATACTCGTAGTATCAATAATGATGAAGAATTAAAACAATCAATTGAAGAGGAACTTTCCGGATACAGCAGAATTTCTTTGTTACAGCTTACGATTTATTTGTTAAGTGCTGTTATCAGTGTGTCGATGTGGATGGATTACAGTGCGAATAATTGTTGATTGTAAATGTAGGCTTTTTAATAGGCTATGTTCAAATTTTCTGATTGAAATGATTTCTATAAAATATGACAGTAAATAACTTCATAAAACCAAAAATACTGTTTTTGTTTACTGTTTTAAAAGTATAGTTTTTCAAAATTCCACCATTTTGTTTCAACAAATAGCTAGTGAGCTTAAATTGTTCCAGATTGTCTTAAAACCTATTTAATGAATTGTGTAGAGTTTGAAAATGTTCGGTGCATAAGTAGGCAAGTAATATAAAATCAAACGTTTAAATCTCTTCGTGGGACACCCGTTATATCCACCTCCGTACATTGAAGATATGACATATCTACCTAGAGGTTTCTGCGTGCCTGGTATATATTGGTGACTGTACATTCCAGCATAATCAAACAAGTACAGGTAGACAGGGTGAGAGCTCTTCGCTGCTATCAGTCGAGCAGTTTGGACCACCGAGAACGTGATGAGAGAGTCAGTGTAAATCTATCAATCATAATTATAAGAATTAATGCGCTTAAATGTTCGTTACTTTCCATTACAAAATGTACTTATTAGATTGAGACAACAGTAAATTGTATAGCAATGTCATACTTTCAGGTCAACTAATCTAAAGATTCATACTAATGCGAAGCTTACACAAACATGCAATCAAGGACTCATACACAACTTCAGATCCAGAATAAGGCTGCTTTAAATCCGATTATTTTAGCAGACTCATCGATTTAGTACATCGAATTCGCTCATAACAAGGACGTTAGATTACGAGGGCACCGAAGGGGTCCGGGCCCCCAAAAATTTGCAATTAATTGTTTAGTAAACGATTATTATTATTCGAATTTTTCAGTGTTGTCGGCATTTACTGCTGAAAGATCGTTACTGAACACAAGATACGGGTCAAAATGGGGTCGTTCAATTTGGCAAAATATCAGTTGTCTTGGTCACTCTCCCCTAAATTATTTCCTGGCTACGTTCTTGGATTATAAAAATAGCTTCAACTCAGCCCGATGACATTTTGAATTTTGAAATCTTTTGATATATTCAGGAAAACTTGTTTATCTTTACACTCACCACCTTCAAAAGGTAAATCTGGAAGTGAACTATTTTAAAGTATTTCAAACTTATGTTTGTAAATATTCTATTGATCTGGGTAAACAGGCAAACACAACTATGGTACCGGAAATGTATTGGAACGGAAGTAAATTATAAGGGTTGAATTGGAATCTTTTGTCCGAAGTAGCAATCTAAGACCTACGTCTTGATCAGTACAACAGCGAAAACACAACTACGGTGCGTTTACGTGGACCGTAAGTGGCTTAATTGTATCAAAGTAGGTGTTTATAAACCGAGACAAGGAGAGAAGCGCCAGGCGCAAATTTATTAATTTTGTGAAACCGTTAAGAATAAAGGCACTCCTAGTGCTATTGTAAGCACTTTAAAATAAAAATATAATTATAAATTAAATTAAAAGTAAGAGATGGTTTATATAAAAGCTATGGTCACCTCCATGAACCTCGTCCTTGTCCTATTGCTTATCGGCTGGTTATTGACGTAGAACTTTCTGATGGCTGCACTTATGGCACGAGATTTCTCTCCCTTCCTTTCGTACATGAACTCTACAGGAGCCGACGTGTCGAACTTGTCGTTAAACTCTTCTGTCAGAGTTGCATTCAACAATACGTCTGAAAAGGGAGACACAGTTTGAGGAACACCTTTCGCCACTTGTTATGAAATTCATTCATAAGAAAGGAAGGTCACAAAAATTTAAAATGAAGTTTTTAGTATATTTTACTCGCAAACACATTGATTAATTCATTCTGAAGGTCTGTTCAGATTATATTCTATTAATTATCTTGTACATATGATAAACAAATAAGCAGAATATAAACTTATGTTTCCAGTACCTTTTAACTTGATTTTACTGAAGACATATTTCATGAGCTGTACTAATGTTATGCGTTCTAAGTGTTGGTTTTTTTCCTTTCTGAAAGAAAGTACTTACAGTAACCTCTTGCTGCGAATTCTTTCTTGGTGACTCCAAGGATGAGTGGTACCTCACTGAACTGTCCAGTTTGCAGTAAGTGAAAAGGGTCTGCAGTTAAGAAAGCATCTGGACCTTCTTCCACCACTGGAGCAAAAAGGGCGATGGGTGTGAACTCAAAGTCCTGCGAAAACGATATTACAGATTTAGGAGAATTTGCAAGTTCTCTAAAGAGAAGCTTAAGTTGCAGCTTTAAGACAACATTTTTAGTAGACTGCCAGTGCATCCTTTAAGTAAACTAACCTAACTTAACTTGACCTAACCTGGTATTATAAATTGATAAAAATAAGTGGTCATACGAAAGTACAAGAATAACCAATATTGATTTTATTTCTTCAAAATACAGAACTATTACATAATTGCATTCAGTTAAAAAGTGAACATGTCTCTCAAAGTATAAAATGAAACAAGTAAGTAAAGTAATTTCTAGTACATAATTACATAGGTACATATGTTTACGTAAATTATACCGTCCACGTATAAACATTATTTGTAGTTTTCTCTTGAATGCAGGTTTAGAACTCACTTGTTATATAGAATGTGAGTGTGTAATGCTCGTACTACATGTATAGTAAGGGTGGTACGGTGTACTTACGGTCACCACATTCATTCGTAGGATATGTGTGAAAAGCACCGTTAGGGAGAATTGAACACACCGATATTGTTCCTTGCGACTATGCAGTTCTCATGTCTAACCAGACACACAAACGCCAGTATAATTATTTTGTAAAAAATTGCTCCTACAGCATTTTCTAATATTTAGTTTGAATATGGATCTGATTGAATAATAGGAATGAAAAATGTGCATAACTAATTACTACAGCGACAGAAAAACTGCGTCTAAAGAACTTATACTTATTTTTTTAAGGTTAAAAATCCTAAAATTTAAGAGCTATGGTGTAAAGATCATGAGTTTTACCCCCATAAGAAGAAGCCCTAATTTCAAACACATTTACGCCCTACTTTTTGTCATATAATTATGGGCGATGTATGTAGATAAAAAAACTAAAAAGGTCACGATGTGTATTAATTATATATTTAACCACAAGTCCTATATATGTTTTACGACTAGAAATAAATATTTATAGACTGAGGTTGTTCTTATAGGGTTAAAACCAAGAAGGCAGTTAATATAGTCGGCTTTAAATGTAGCATACGATCAAAGTAAAACTTTTAAAGTAGGAACAAAAAATATATATGCCCAAATCCAGCGCTATGATCTGGAAGAACCGGAAGTATAGTTCTCGTAAGTTATTTGGGTATAACATTCTGGTTTGCAAAAAAAGTTTTAGAGATGTTTGACTCTGACTGTTTTTTTGAAATTCAAACAACAAGCCAGCTTAATGCGCAATCCAGGATAAGTTTCCACACCAAATAGAGGGGTAAATGTGGCAAGCCTTATCTGTAAATATGAAAAGGACCAAATTCCTAACAATGATATTGGTGTACGCGTCTCATTAAAATAGTATTTAAAAAATGATAAAAAACATGATAATGTCAGAAAATCAAATGTGACTTGCATTAAATTATGACTGTTTAAAAATTCATCCAAGTATTTTGCTTAACTGACTTTAATTTTCCTTGTAGCATTGACGATTTCCTCAGCTGAGTGTTTCATGAGACAGGCATAGATAAGCCTGGAGTCAGAGGAAGGACAGCCGAGATTGTGAGTCAGCCGAGAGGCCAGTGTCAGGGGATCTCTGTTTATCGCCCAACCAGAAGTTGCAGTTCCACTCATCGCAATAGCTCGGTGAAACAAGCCTACAATATACAAATACAAGGAACCAGTTAAGATATTGCTATACTCGATGGTTTCAACAGTTGAGTGTTTCATGAAGCAAGCGTAGATCAGCCTGGGGCAAGAGGAAGGACAGCCGAGATTGTGAGTCAGCCGAGAGGCCAGTGTCAGGGGATCTCTGTTTATCGCCCAACCAGAAGTTGCAGTTCCACTCATCGCAATAGCTCGGTGAAACAAGCCTAGAATATACAAATACAAGGAACCAGTTAAGATATTGCTGTACTCGATGGTTTCAACAGTTGAGTGTTTCATGAAGCAAGCGTAGATCAGCCTGGGGTCAAGAGGAAGGAAAGCCGAGATTGTGAGTCAGCCGAGAGGCCAGTGTCAGGGGATCTCTGTTTATCGCCCAACCAGAAGTTGCAGTTCCACTCATCGCAATAGCTCGGTGAAACAAGCCTACAATATACAAATACAAGGAACCAGTTAAGATATTGCTATACTCGATGGTTTCAACAGTTGAGTGTTTCATGAAGCAAGCGTAGATCAGCCTGGGGTCAAGAGGAAGGACAGCCGAGATTGTGAGTCAGCCTTGAGCCAATGGTCAAAAGTTGCAAACCCACTCATCGCAGTAGCTAGAATACATACATACAAAAAATAATTTAATATTTACAATAATTTCCTGTTTGAAGCATTACGAACTACTTCAAAGAATGTCACATTTCGTAGCTAGTCCAAAACGCTACTGAAAATCTAAAATGTCAAGCTTCTTTTGTGTGTGGAGATAGGAGATGTACCCCTTACGTTATGTTATCAGTTGTTGAGAGGAGGGATAATGTAAACATTCGCATATTTTTGGACTTATGTAAAGAAAGTCCAGTAGACCTCAAAATAGATAACCTCAAAATTTGTAATTCTATAGAGTGCTGATTTAATTCTTTTAATATTTTACTTCTTGTATTATAATAAATAAGGCTTTTTAATATAAAAGTGTGTTTTATTTGCAAATAATTTTAAATGCTGCTCTATTATTATTTTTGGTTTATAAATTCAGTTTACATTCAGGAAGTGTTAATTTGAAAGTAATATATTTTTTTATTATAGAAAACATTTTCGATGCAAAACAAAAATATGTATCCCTAAAAGAACTTTCGTTATTACTGTAATTTAAGGTAACTAAAACTAATGGTTTGTGTACAGGACTTTGTTTTGTTTAAAATAGCTGATTACTAAAAAAAATAGTAATCAGGCAGTTCTTCTCAGTCCATTGATCAACCTAATATAATCTGATTAATAGAAACTTATGCATAGTTGTAAAAATAAAACCAGTAAAAGTTACCTACCAAGAGGGTTGTTACTTATTTTAATGAAATTTATATTTAATCTGTTAAAAAATCTTTAAAAATTGTTTTTCTACCATATCCTTATCTCCTTCTTGAGTAATGAATCATTTGAAACATGGATTCCAAACCAACACCATCTGTTTGTTGGACTCAAAGCCACGATTGTATCACGAGAAATTATATCTTTATGATTCGTTAAACTTGGGTTCAATATAATAACAGGATCATAAAAGATCCCTCGAATATTATTGTATACAGCCTTTAGGGCTACCATAAACTTGATGTGCAAAGACATTTTTGAAGATGGACAGTGTTTCCAGGCCTACAGAGTAATAAGGCCTTTCCGGAAGTCTAATACAGAGTGGTAGGAAGCAATACGATGAAGAGTTTTCTGAATACTATACAGCAAATCTCCTTCATTAAACAAGATAAGACATAAACTGGTTGGGTTACCTTTAGACAGGGGAGATACCATATGGAGCGTGACACTAGCGCCACCAGCGCTGTACCCGAAGAGAGTCACTCTGTCCGGATCTCCACCGAAGGAAAGGATGTTCTCTTTAACCCATTTGAGGGCCTCCACCTGATCCTTCATCCCGTAGTTGCCAGGAAGGATGCTGTCATTCGTACACACAAACCCTGAAATCATCTCAAAATTCTTTAGTTGGACATTTGATGACTAAGGGTCAAAGCATTTGTCCTCAACTCCAAACATGGTCTTCATGTCTTCACACATGAATTTTCTTACTCTCTAGATCCGAACGTAACCCTCCACATCTCTCTACCTCCCCCCAATACTTTGTGATTGAGATCATCAATTCATCACTCTTCCTTTACAATGTCAATCAAAGACATCAGGAAATCAAAGCAATCATGGAAAGCTGTTAGTTATAAGATACTTACCAAGAGCGCCCAATCTGTAGTTTATGGTGACTAGCACAATGTCCTTCTCCAGAAGATACTGAGGACCTTCCACATTGCTATTTCCGGTGACTGCGGCATAGCCTCCAGCGTGCAAGTAGACCATAACGGGGTGCTTCGCGTTACTGGACAGCTGAGAATAACAGTGTTCAGTTAGTTGTACTAGACAAGGATATAATACACAGAGAACCAATTATAGTCAGAGGTTACTATATATAACATATGCTTACTTTGGATGAAATGAAAACTGGTGACAAAATAACATTTTGAATTTTGTTGAGGATCTAGGTTCACTGCTGACTTTGAAGTTTGGTAGTAGGTGAAAACCCAACAATGATAAAGGCGGATTAGTCATCCTAGAATTTTAAGTAACACTCACGATACCTAAAAAATAATTTTTCAGTACAAGTAATTAAAATTTAATTCCAGTTATAGAAATAATAGATTTGTATACTTTAGAAACTATAAAACTATTTCTTTCGATAAATTACAACAAAACAATATATTTACAAATCAGCCTTGAGTATTGTTTAAGGCTGTTTTGTAGTTTTTTCCTCATCGCGTAAATTTGTCATAACGTATTCAAGAAGAAACAATATGCAAGACATAACAATATCTTTTGGTTTATCTTCAGGTTTATGACCCATCACATTAGCTTCCCATTCTTTTGTACATATTATTACAGTGAAACGACCCAGCATTTGATAACCCCATACGAATATTTCTCTCTCAAAGTACAGGCAAGCAAAGGTCACTCACAATGGTTTTGAGAACGAATTTCCTCTCTATTAAGTATATAATGTTCAATTATATTTCTAACAATGTTATAGTTTTTTATATCAATCTTCGACTCCACATTTGTCTTTATTTTTAAACAAAAAGTATTTCTGTAGTTTTATTATAAGAAGGAATATTTTTAATATCTATAAACTATTGTAACTTATCCATTATTATAAGAATCATTTATTGCTGAATGTTTATAATTAATATCAAGGCAGATGTATTTATGCATGTAAAGGATGTTTAATATAACCAAAACACTTTTTAAACCCAAATTCCCTCCCTTGATTAGCAATGCAAGATGATTATATATAGTTATATACTGCAATTTAATTAATGCTTTTGTAAAAATAAATACATTTTGAATTTTTTTTGTGAACGAAACATGGTTACGATGAATGTGATGTGTATGCAAACAAAAATCTTGTTACAACCCATAATAACCCAGAATCTGTTACAACCAAACGTGGTTGTATGAAATATGCCACATTTACGATGTCACCATGGATTTGGTGTAGATTAGTGTATACAGAATGGTGCCGTGACGATGGGTTTAGGATTGTGGTTTATCATTTCATAATGCTACCTTTAGAATGTATGAAGACCGAACTGGTACCAAATGCATGTAATGTAAACTTATACATTATACTTATGCTGAGTGCAAGCAATGATTGTCCAATTGCCGAATCTGTTTTATAATTCTGCCTTTTTAGTTTTCCACAACTGTCCTTAGAAATCATTAGGATTTTAATATTATAGTTACTTTAGACACTGGTTCTTTAAATAAAGTATTATTTATAGAAAACGATATGTACCTTTTTAGAGTAAACATTCAGAAACAGGCAGTCCTCTGATGAAGAAGGCCCAAAATATTGAGCTGATGCCTGTGGGCACACAGGGCCGTCAGCAACTGCTTCCCGTATCTCTTCGCCCCACGGCCGTACTGGAACTGGCGGCTAGGACATAGTAACATTTTATGAATGGAAAAGAAAGTCAAAGATGCAGACTTTAAAACTAAAAGATTTGCCAAGTTGCAAAATATTCACTAACTAAACTTAAAGTTTAAAACTGACATAGGTTCTAGTGAACTGAGCTTTATTTACGAAACTGAGACTTGAGCGTATACTCCTCACCAGGAAGGGCACTATCATTTATCAGCCGCTCGCAAAGAAACCTGCGCAGAAGCAAATATATGAGCAGCCAAGGTGGTGGGGACTAGGGCAAGCATCTCCTCGTTTCTGTTTTAACAGGTGTGTGAACCCTCTGTATGGTTTGTTTTACAGCAGCTACTTACCTATTGTAGAAGTATATTGTATTGTGTAGGCCTATACAAGAGTAAAATATTAATTGAACGGACTAATGTAACACTAGATGTATCCAGGGAGTTTGCATTTGGGTTTGAAGTTAGCCGCTAAGTGGCAGTGGCCAGGTCAGGGGATAGAGCAAGCGGGCGAGTGCTGAGCAGTGGTGGGGGTACTGGGAGAGAGTAGCATCACAGCGGCGGAGGGTCATATTACCCCACCCTGCATGAATTAAAATCATCCAGTGTCTTTTTGTAAGCGGTTCACCTTTAGCAGTCTTTAACATTGGAATCTGTAGAATTTTCATTGCGACCCAGGAAAATGATGGTTTGTTACAATCTCTCATTAAATGCCTCGAGATCATTTCTCAGAAGGGTACAACCACATCCCACCAGTGAAGCTTGGATTGATTACAGATTTGAAAGAGTTTTCAGATCTCAAAAGAAAGCCGTAAGAATTCTTTCAAAATTAAACCCCAGAGAGTCGTGCAAATATGCCTTCAGTGAGCTTGGATTGCTGACCCTTCCCTGTCTCTATATTCTCGAGGTGGCCTTGTACCGCCGACTTAAATGCGAGTTGGTACGGGGCAGGGATGTCCACCAATATGGGACTAGAGGCAGGAATAACTTTCGAGTCGAACAGCACAGAACGGCAGCTTTCGAACACTTACCATCTCAAGTTGGAGTCAGACTAATCAATAGGATCCCTGAGGGCATCAAACAACTCAATGAAACAAAACAATTCAAAACTCGACTAAAACATTTTCTTATGTCAAAGGCATTTTACTCAACTGATGAGTTCATGATGGGCCGCTGGGATGAACATTTTTGAAATTAACAATAACCACGAAATCCCCGGTTCTGATACATACAAGAATTATATTACATTGTATGTATTTACCTTGACCAACATCATTTATCTGATGTACTTATTTACTTTATATAGTTACGTTGACGCATGCCATGCAATATTGTAATTGTTTCACGCAATAAAGAATATTATTATTATTATTATTACTTGTGGTTGTAACATAAAGAGAAACAGTGATTAATTGTGGTGAAGGAAGGAACTGGTAGTTTCTATATTGTGGCACAGGCATTTTTAAAAGAACTCACTGTCATCATGGGATATCCGAAGAAGACAATAAATATTTACGATTGTAGTCAAACAGTATTCAAGACTCAAGTGTGTTTAATTCCAAAATTATCTGGGGCTGTTATAAAATCATTTCTTTCCTAGATAGATCGCCTCTGAGCACTCCTGACCATAACAGGTTCCGGTTATACAGCGGTTGCCATCCAAAACACAGCAAGCAACTACAGCCAGTTACTAGAACAGTTATCTTTACGGACTAGTGTCAGTTTTGAGGATAGTTTATTTAATAAAGTATGCAAATATTGAACTCCGCTCCACGTCGCATTAAACCGGTTTCCTAGTTGACCGTAACATAAAACAAGAAATTTCCTCTACCTCATCTACATGGCTATTTCTGTAAATCGCAATCTCTCTGCGTTTTATTCTATCCTGCTTCTTCATGAAACTGAAGGCTGTTAAGTTAACTTTCAGTGGGATTTGTAAGACATGCGTAATTATTAGTAAAATAAAATTCATAGAATCGATGTACAGATAGTTGCTGGAAAGGAAGTCTTGTATTAAATTCGAGACAGACATCCTCCGGATGTAAGTGGATAAGGTACCTGTACCTAATATAATGAAAAGCAAAGATTATAATGTGTAAAAATCAAATGAATAGTTTAATATTGAAATTCATATTTTCTCATTTTATATATTTTATTAAAATGTTCACAATTTCGAAAATGTAAATTTATGTAAATGTTTAGATATTTTAAAAGAAGGTTTCTCACGTTAGTCCATGAACTCATATTTATTGCAAAACTACAAAATTACTAGTAAATGTTATAGTGAATTAAATTAAAATAAATTGTAATGAATAATTTAATATTAAACATGTCTTCAAGGTATTAAGGTATTAAAATTTGTACTTAATATGTCGGTTGACGTTATCAATTGTTAATTAAAATTTTAATTCTATTTAATGAGATGTTGTCACAAATAAAATATGTGTTGGTTCATTTGAGGGTGTTGTATTGCCAATCTAACCTATTATTAAATCCTCTCACAGCGACCCTTGCTCATAATATTTCACAACCTTAACCTTAAACTAAACTAACCTTACAAACCTTACAGATTCGAAATGAATTCCATCCCTGGATTAATCCCAATCTCTGCTTTACGAGTTCTGTATTGGTGATCCAGGATAGAATGCATACAGCCTCCAACAGGGAAATCACTTGGAGTGCTAAAAAGAACAGTGTAATATTCCTTAGCACGCCTGAGATAAATACGATCATGGAATTGTATATTCCTTATGACGTCTTCATATCACGTCCTTCAGGCTTTTAAATAGACTTTTACTTGAAACCCACGTATGATGTAAACACTTACCCGGTTTAGAATGAGACCGGGTGGGTGTCACCCCCAAAGAAGGGGACACCCGGTGCGACCCGCCCCCGCCGCCCCCCTTTGCTACGCCACTGTGTACAGCCAAATGTTTCCTGGCATAAATAAAGTATGTGAGAACAACTGGAAGAAAACTACACCTTGATAACCTTTCCCTTGTAGGGTTTTCCACTTAAGGCGACAAGCAAAAAAAACCTCATAGCAAAGGGTTAGGGACTGCCACCCATAGCTGGAAATATATCGCCTTCCAATGGGAGGAATAGTTGGCTACATATCTCGGTTATGTCACCTTGGAATAAGAGAAGGATTGCTCTTCTAGGTAGAGAGGGTAAAGGACGTTTCAACTGGGAGGCATAAACGATCCAGAAGTGAACCCTACTAAGCAGAAAGATTTTCTGTCTAATTGCACTATGTCATTTTTTCATTTAGAAGAGGTTGTCTGGAATCCACCTGGGACATAATTCCATAGTATATCTGAGGTAGGCTATGTTTATTTGAAAAATCCCAATCTCTGTATCCTCTATCCCATTTCTAAGATATACTAGCTGTTTCCCGCGGCTTCGCACGCGTCTCTTAAGCTTTGCCCGTATATTTCTTTGCCTTCAAATAGTGTTTGGATATTTTAATATACGTAACTACTGTGTTGTAATTGCAGTTTATAATGTGCAGGCGCTTTGATAACTTTTATATCTTGCAGTACAGCCTGGTGGTTAGTTACATCAATGGGCATTGCGTATAAACCTTCTACATAGAAAAATACAAATTTTCATAGTGATCGGTCCAATAGTTTCTGAGTCTATAAAGGACAAACACACAAACATTCATTTTTATATATTATGATTGCAGAAACAGTTTAAACAAAATTTGTCGTTTCTCTTAAGCTTACTCTATGCTTTAAAACTATAAGTGTAAAGAAATTTATATATAAATATATTTTTTGTCGCATTATATATGTTTACAAAGAACAGCTGATTAAAAATTTGAAAAGACTCTTTCACTTAATAACATATGTTTGCTGCAATGCATTTCTTACGGGTATTTCTGTAACCAGTGGGGCGGAATCCTGAATCGGGAAAGGGATAAAAAGTATCCTATAACCTTCTACAGATCAAGACGAACAAATTTAAAAAAAAATTAGGCGAATCCGTCCAGCCGTTTGTGAGTGATGCTGTTACACACGAACAGTTTCATTTATATATATATAGATTAAACATTACCTCCAACGGGGACTCACTTGAAATCTTAACAATGCAGCGAAATTTTCCTTGGCATCAATGAGGTACGCTATGACTACTGGAAGAAAGTAATTGATTTTGATCTTCTAAATTTCCTTGCCAAATATTGTAATTTTGTCTGTTTTACTGCGTGAATGGGAGAGAGTATCAGGGAATGCAGTGAAATTGGGTGCCTTAATTCCTTTAATGTAATTTAAATTTGTTTTATTTATATAGAATTATTTACCTAATATTCTTATTTTTAATAAATAGAAGATAAGTTTTAATAAATTAAATGGGTTCTCAGCTGATATGACCTTGGTGCATAACGTTGTAATACGTATCTCCTGGTTACGATAATATTCTTGAGGTACGAGTACTACTGTGTACTTAGTTCACGTCATTTACACGTAACTTAACATGTGTCATTAGTTACAGCTGTCATACTACAGTTTGATTGCTAACATACATTAGTGTTAGCGTTTCACTTGACAACTTTTACTCGATACCATGAGCACTTTTTCATATAGTTACTGAGCACTGTGCGATTTGATTATAAATGAACTTGCACGCATATTGTAAACACAAGGGTTATATAATTTTATAATGTTGGAAATGTAGATTTAAAATAAATAGAAATATTTTAAATTAAAGTTTTAAACGTATTCTTAAATGCAACCCCCAGTTTTGCGTACAAAAAACCTCTGAGAAACTTCATGACACTATAATACAGAGTGTTGCCTGAGGGTATTTCTAGGATAAAATTATTTGAAAATCGTATTTTTCATAGCATAAAGGAACGTTATAGTAAGAATATTTTTTTAACATCCAAAATACCTGTTTTAGTAGTCTATAATTTGCACAATGACTTATGGACATTTTTGTTTAAACATATCTATGTATGTCCAGTACGTACATAAATGTTTACTACATGTAGGCATATCATTTAAACAATTTTTTTTTAATAGGAGATTAGCTGTACAATACCTAGTACTGAATATGGGTTTTATAAATGCCTCATTAATTTTGTATCTTACAGTACTACTGTGCGCCTTAACTGAAATTGCGTATTTTATGTGGATCTAATTAATTATGGCCATACCTTAAACCTGTAATCTCCCACTGGAGCTTCAGCATAGCGCACTCCCCGGAAGGCGAAGAAGTGCTTCCCAGTATACGTCTCCATCTCGCCTCCTCTTAAACGTCCCTGGGCAGTCCTGACCATAACAGGTTGTGGGAATACAGCAGACGTCACCCAGCACAGAGCAAGCACCTGTAGTAACGTCCAGACAACCATGTCAGCTGACCGTCGCTTGCAGACTGTCTACACTCTACAGCCAACTCTAACTGTCTGTGCTACATAACCTCAAACTTAAGCGTCCCGCGCACTGCCTTCTGTATAATGAGTGAACCTTGAACTAGACATTGGCAGTTGCCGTCTTGATTTCATCATTGGCACTCTGCCTGCTGGTTCTGGCGTACTGTCAAGTTTTAATGATTAAATTGGTCTGTTGAGCGGTTTTCCCGCAGACAATTCGTAGATTATGTTATCCTCCTGCGTGCTTCGACTGCTCTATTAACTAACTGTACAGGTGCTGCCTGCTGGTTCTGGCGTACTGTCAAGTTTTAATGATTAAATTGGTCTGTTAAGCGGTTTTCCCGCAGACAATTCGTAGATTATGTTATCCTCCTGCGTGCTTCGACTGCTCTATTAACTAACTGTACAGGTGCTGCCTGCTGGTTCTGGCGTACTGTCAAGTTTTAATGATTAAATTGGTCTGTTAAGCGGTTTTCCCGCAGACAATTCGTAGATTATGTTATCCTCCTGCGTGCTTCGACTGCTCTATTAACTAACTGTACAGGTGCTGCCTGCTGGTTCTGGCGTACTGTCAAGTTTTAATTATTAAATTGATCTGTTAAGCGGTTTTCCCGCAGACAATTCGTAGATTATGATATCCTCCTGCGTGCTTCGACTGCTCTATTAACTAACTGTACAGGTGCTGCCTTCTGGTTCTGGCGTACTGTCAAGTTTTAATGATTAAATTGGTGGTCTGTTAAGCGGTTTTCCCGCAGACAATTCGTAGATTATGTTATCCTCCTGCGTGCTTCGACTGCTCTATTAACTAACTGTACAGGTGCTGCCTGCTGGTTCTGGTGTACTGTCAAGTTTTAATGATTAAATTGGTCTGTTAAGCGGTTTTCCCGCAGACAATTCGTAGATTATGTTATCCTCCTGCGTCCTTCGACTGCTCTATTAACTAACTGTACAGGTGCTCGCGTATTATCCATACCCAATATTTTAGCCTCTCTCTAGTCTTTTCTTCTGTCCAATCCGAGTAGACTTATATAAACATTACATACCACGTAGATAAGGACAAAATAAAATAGTTATTGATTGTTTCAACGCTTTTGACGAGTGAACATCAAAGATCAACGGTGGACGAACTTCGTAAAACATCGAACATAACTAATGCTACTACATTGATATCCAAAAATTACTGAGAACTGGCTTGAATATTCAAAAACATGGTCTAAAACAAATACATTGAACATAAACATTAAAGTAAACTAGGATGTAGCTAAATAAAGGTAAAACAGTAGACTATACGGAATGGTGGAAACAAGAAAAAGTTGCAACAAGAACGAAAACCGATGGTGAAAATGTTATTGAAGGACTGTGGATTAATTTTACTGAAGGTACTGCCATTTTAATTACACCTTGTTAATATATAACACATTTACGTTGAATGTAATAGTTGATGAAGAATAAGTATTTTTTTCGATGCTAGAATACAGAGAACTGACTTTTATTTTATGCTGTAAAAAGGTTGTATCACATCTATTTATAATTAGAGGTCTAATTGTGAAGATAATAAGACATCCTCCAATTATAATGTATTGGTTTATCTCTTTTATTTATTGCTGTACGATAATAACCATTGAGATATTTACTCCTACTGATAACCTGCCTTTCAAAAACTTCATTCTAGATATTCAACATCATGCGATGAGAATAAGATGTACAAATATAAGTACTGTTATTTTAAATCATATATTATTGCACATTGGTCTGGGACAGAATAAATAAATCAATATAAAACGAGGCAATGCCCAATAATCAGTAATACAAATATGAAATCGTTACGTTTCAAAAATAATTTATATATGACGCTATCTATATTAATTTTATATGTCGCTACGAGTTGAGCTCCTGTACTTGAAGACGAAAGTGTTATATTTATTTAACATAAAACAATTAACTATTTTAATTAATATTCCACAGTGTAACAGGGTTTTAAATTTTCATTTGATACAAAAGGTTGATCAATTTGTATTTTATGGCTGATTTCAACAGAATTTCGTATTGGTAAATTGCACGTCCATTCAAAAGAATAAAAAAGATAAGTTGGTAAAAGCTGTTAAATAATATTAATAGAAACGTAGATCCAAGTAGAAAGTGCAACTTTAAATATTTAGGATTTTGTAACCTTGCAAGAAAACTAAAATCAAATCAAAATGCATTCCGTTGTGGAAGTGAATACGGACATGCTGTATCTTCAATAAACAGTTTTTTAAGTTTATTATTGTCGATCGATGGTTTGAAGGAACAACAGGTTTTCAGCATATGCCATCGTTATTGTTATACATATAGACAGTACGTTTCGATGATTGGTATCTAGCCACTTCTCATGAGCCAAACTCTTTAGGCGTAAGGTTTAAGCATACAAGGCCCAGAAGGGATCACTTCTGGCCGGTTTATACCTTCCAGTTGAACCTTGTAACCTTGAACCTTGAACCACTGTAAACCGATGTTTTACTTCGATCTGAGCAACCTTATGGATTTCCAGGAGCGGTAAATGTCTAACCGCAAATATCGAGATTCTGGGGTGCAAGGTTAATTCGATAGGTCTAGTCTACTGTGGGAGATGACTCTTGGCATTGGCGGGGTTCGTTCCGTAAGTGTCAGAGGTTCTTGCTAGCCTAGACATAAGGGCGCGCCAATCCCTGCCTGCTTTGACTGGAGAGGCTGGTTAAGAACTGGTCTCCCCTTCTTACAACAAGACAGGACAGATTAATGCCAAAATCCTTCCTCATTGATCTTGACAGGAAGGGGCCCCTACTCCCAAACTTACCTATCCAGAATCTCACGTCACTCCGGAAACAGCACAAAGGTCCTTAAAGAATTAGGTGCAATTTATCAGCTTCTGGCCATAAGAGAACAAAAAAGTAACAACATTTTTAACACTAATTACTATATTTCGAGAAAAAAGCCTTTAACTTACTTTGCTGGGTACAATAATGTGTGGCTCAGTTCCTCATAGTGCGCTGTAACGTGTTTGGTGTCCTGGACCTTCAGGTGAATGCTTGCAATTTTGTTGTTGTTGCAAAGTGGTGCTACCACTTTTGTTGTTTTTAACCATGACTTGCTATGTTATACATGCTTCATCTTAGGCTATCAGTATACAGACACCTGGAAAAGAGGATAGATTGCAATACTCAAAACGTTTATTGTTGTTGTTAACCATGACTTGCTGTGTTATACGCTTAATCTTAGGCTGTCAGTATACAGACACCTGGATAGATTGCAATACTCGAAACGTTTATTGTTGTTGTTAACCATGACTTGCTATGTTATACGTGCTTCATCTTAGGCTATCAGTATACAGACACCTGGAAAAGAGGATAGATTGCAATACTCAAAACGTTTATTGTTGTTGTTAACCATGACTTGCTGTGTTATACGCTTAATCTTAGGCTATCAGTATACAGACACCTGGAAAAGAGGATTAGATTGCAATACTCGAAACGTTTATTGTTGTTGTTAACCATGACTTGTGTTATACGCTTAATCTTAGGCTATCAGTATACAGACACCTGGATAGATTGCAATACTCGAAACATTTATTGTTGTTGTTAACCATGACTTGCTGTGTTATACGCTTAATCTTAGGCTGTCAGTATACAGACACCTGGATAGATTGCAATACTCGAAACGTTTATTGTTGTTGTTAACCATGACTTGCTATGTTATACGTGCTTCATCTTAGGCTATCAGTATACAGACACCTGGAAAAGAGGATAGATTGCAATACTCAAAACGTTTATTGTTGTTGTTAACCATGACTTGCTGTGTTTATACGCTTAATCTTAGGCTATCAGTATACAGACACCTGGAAAAGAGGATAGATTGCAATACTCGAAACGTTTATTGTTGTTGTTAACCATGACTTGCTATGTTATACGCTTAATCTTAGGCTATCAGTATACAGACACCTGGATAGATTGCAATACTCGAAACGTTTATTGTTGTTGTTAACCATGACTTGCTGTGTTATATACGCTTAATCTTAGGCTATCAGTATACAGACACCTGGAAAAGAGGATAGATTGCAATACTCGAAACGTTTATTGTTGTTGTTAACCATGACTTGCTGTGTTATACGCTTAATCTTAGGCTATCAGTATACAGACACCTGGAAAAGAGGATAGATTGCAATACTCGAAACGTTTATTGTTGTATAATAATGGCAAATGTCGAAAATGTGTTGCATAAATCTTTATTTTCCTGCACAGTGCATTTGCAAAATATTGTTTATCCAATGTTTTGTTTACTGAGCTGTGTAACGAATTTCGGACTATGCAATCATGGCTTTTGAGCTTAATCGGTGTAGTTTATCTTCATAATGATTTTAGCCTTGTTAAGGTGACAGTAGATAGTTTATTTGTAGCTTCTTATTAGAAGATTATTATTAAAAGCTTCTATTAAAAACCACCTCTTATAAATAACTGTGACTTTGTATTAAAATATAACTTTCCTTTTGAATTACGCATAATGATGGAATATTAGATTAATTATGGTATATTAGATTAAATTAGTATTGCAACAAGGCATAAAGTCTAAATAGTTTTTTCAAAATGTGTTTTGTGAGTTATATGTCAAGTTTTTACTACAGAAACAAATTTACTCTATGGATTGTCTCAATTCTTCTTTCTCCGATTTCATAACTAAATCAGTTTTATTCAATATATTATTGATTATCGTGCAAATAATTCAATAAATATTGTTTTCACTATGTTTATTAATGTGTTATTAAGTTATTTAGCATGTAAGCAAATAAAAAGAAGTTAGTAAAGATTTTGTGAATATTTTTTCCTCGTATAGACGGATAGAAGCTTTCCTTATACGATTCACGTATACCTCTGAGAACCAGGAAAGAGCCTTGTGGAACTCTATATCTAATTATTTATTGTAGTGAGGTAATATCGCATGAAAGTACCGTACATAACATAGACTATAGCTATTAAACTATATCCCATCTTAATTTTTATGTATTATTGATTAAGGTACTGTACGTACCGGAATTCCACTAACATGTTACTAAAGTAAAAGTTAACATCTAGAACGAAAACTGATATTTTTAGATACATACGAAC
Organism: Homalodisca vitripennis; assembly: GCF_021130785.1. NCBI lineage: Eukaryota > Metazoa > Arthropoda > Insecta > Hemiptera > Cicadellidae > Homalodisca > Homalodisca vitripennis. The sequence continues at coordinate 20,881,976 of NC_060214.1, forward strand.
TGGACAATTCACATTTTATAAGGGATATGACATTATTTTAAACAAAATCTAAATTAATTACTAAAGAGAAAACCACCTTTTAACCGTAGGAAAGGAAGTATTTAAATATAAAACATACCATACTATCGTTTTAGCAAAATTGTAAGGTGTATGAACCATAATGCAAAATTGTAATGTGTATGAAGCTTAATGCAAAATTGTAATGTGTATGAAGGTTATTGCACAATTGCAATGTGTATAAAGCTTATTGCTCAATTTTAGTGTGTATGAAGCTTAATGCAAAATTGTAATGTTTATAAAGCTTACTGCAATATTTTAATGTGCATGAAGCTTAATGCCAAATTGTAAAGTTTATGAAGCTTAATGCAAAATTTTATTGTTTATGAAGCTTATTGCAAAATTAAAATGTTTATGAAGCTTAATGCACAATTGCAATGTGTATGAAACTTATTTACAAATTTTAATGTGTATGAAGCTTATTGAAAAATTGTAATGTGTATAAAGCTTAATGCAAAATTGTAATGTGTATAAAGCTTAATGCCAAATTGTAATGTGTATGAAGCTTTATGCTAAATTTTAATGTGAATGAAGCTTAATTCAAAACTGTAATATTTATGAAGCTTATTGCAAAAGTTTTATGTTTATAAAGCTTAATGCAAAATTTTAATGTTTATGTAGCGTAATGCAAAATATTATTATCCATGAAGCTTAAGTAACAAATGTGAGGTGTATGAAGCTTAATGCCAAATTTTATTGTTTATGAAGCTTAATGCCAAATTGTATTGTTTATAAAGCTTAATTAAAAAATGTTATGTGTATGAACTTTAATGCAAAATTGTAATGTGTATGAAGCTTAATACATAATTTTAATGATTATAAAGCTTAATGCAAAATTAAAATGGTTATGAAGCTTATTGCCAAATTTCAATGTGTGTGAAGCTTAAAGCAAAATTGTAATGTGTATGAAGCTTAATGCACAATTGCAATGTGTATGAAGCTTAATGCAAAATTGTAATGTGTATGAAGCTTAATGCTAAATTTTAATGTGAACGAAGCTTAATTCAAAACTGTAATGTGTATGAAGATTAATGCACAATTACAATGTGTATAAAGCTTATTTTATTGTGTATGAAGCTTAATGCAAATTGTAAAGTTTATGAAGCCGCAAGATTTTATTGATTATGAAGCTTAATGCAAAATTAAAATGTTTATGAAGCTTAATGCACAATTGCAATGTGTATGAAGCTTATTGCAAAACTGTAATGTTTATAAAGCTTAATTCCAAATTTTATTGTTTATGAGGCTTAATGCCAAATTTTATTGTTTATGAAGCTTTATTAAAAAAATGTAATGTGTATGAAGCTTAATGCAACATTGTAATGTGTATGAAGCTTGATGCAAAATTGTAATGTGTATGAAGCTTAATGCACAATTGCAATGTGTATGAAGCTTAATGCAAAATTGTAATGTGTATGAAGCTTAAAGCACAATTGCAATGTGTATGCAGCTTAATGCAAAATTGTAATGTGTATGAAACTTAAAGCAAAAATGTAATGTTTATGAAGCTTATTGCCTAATTTTAATGTGTGTGAAGCTTAATGCAAAATTGTAATATTTATAAAGCCTAATGAAAAATTGTAATATTTATGAATCTTAATGCAAAATTGTAATGTTAATAAAGCTTAATGCAAAATGTTATTTTTTATTGAGCATAATTAAACATGTAATGTGTATGAAGCTTAATGCTAAATTGTAATGTGCATAAAGCTTATTGCACAATTACAATGTGTTTAAAGCTTATTTTATTGTGTATGAAGCTTAATGCAAAATTATAATATTTATGCAGCTTAATCAAAATTGTAATGTTTATAAAGCTTAATGCAAAATTGTAATGTTTATGAAGCTTAATGCCAAATTTTATTGTTTATGAAATTTAATTAAAAAATGTAATGTGTATAAGTTTAATTCAAAATTTTAATGTATATGAAGCTTATTTAAAAAATGTAATGTGTATGAAGCCTAATGCAAAATTGTAATGTGTATGAAGCTTAATGCACAATTGCAATGTGTATGTAGCTTATTGCTAAATTGTAATGTGAATAAAGCTTAATGCTAAATTGTAATGTGTATAAAGCTTATTGCACGATTACAATGTGTTTAAAGCTTATTTTATTGTGTATGAAGCTTAATGCTAAATTTTATTGTAAATGAATCTTAAAGCAAAATTTTATTATTTATGAAGCTTATTTAAAAAATGTAATGTGTATGAAGCCTAATGCAAAATTGTAATGTGTAAAGCTTAATACAAAATTGTAATGTGTATGAAGTTTAGAGAAAAACTGTAATGTTTATAAAGCTTAATGCTAAATTTTATTGTAAATGAAGCTTAAAGCAAAATTTTATTATTTATGAAGCTTATTTAAAAAATGTAATGTGTATGAAGCTTAATGCAACATTGTAATGTGTATGAAGCTTGATGCAAAATTGTAATGTGTATGAAGCTTAATGCACAATTGCAATGTGTATGAAGCTTAATGCAAAATTGTAATGTGTATGAAGCTTAAAGCACAATTGCAATGTGTATGCAGCTTAATGCAAAATTGTAATGTGTATGAAGCTTAAAGCAAAAATGTAATGTTTATGAAGCTTATTGCCTAATTTTAATGTGTGTGAAGGTTAATGCAAAATTGTAATATTTATAAAGCCTAATGAAAAATTGTAATATTTATGAATCTTAATGCAAAATTGTAATGTTAATAAAGCTTAATGCAAAATGTTATTTTTTATTGAGCATAATTAAACATGTAATGTGTATGAAGCTTAATGCTAAATTGTAATGTGCATAAAGCTTATTGCACAATTACAATGTGTTTAAAGCTTATTTTATTGTGTATGAAGCGCAAAATTATAATATTTATGCAGCTTAATCAAAATTGTAATGTTTATAAAGCTTAATGCAAAATTGTAATGTTTATGAAGCTTAATGCCAAATTTTATTGTTTATGAAATTTAATTAAAAAATGTAATGTGTATAAGTTTAATTCAAAATTTTAATGTATATGAAGCTTATTTAAAAAATGTAATGTGTATGAAGCCTAATGCAAAATTGTAATGTGTATGAAGCTTAATGCACAATTGCAATGTGTATGTAGCTTATTGCTAAATTGTAATGTGAATAAAGCTTAATGCTAAATTGTAATGTGTATAAAGCTTATTGAACGATTACAATGTGTTTAAAGCCCAACAAAAAGTCTAAGGATTTTACCTGTTACTCCATTAAGAATGAAAGTGGTTCCTTAGTGGTCGATCCGACTGTTATCTCATGTCAGTTTAATTCTTTCTTCACCCAGATGGGCGAACGTCTTGGAGGCGGTTCTTGGAATGTTGACGACCCACAACGAGTGTGTCATGCGATGCGGACAGTTGTACCTTCACTTTTCCTGTGGCCAACAGATGTTCGGGAAGTAATCGCAGTAGTAAAATCCTTAAAGCCCGGCCACACCTCAGGGGCTGATGGGATGTCTTCTAGCCTTCTGAAGGATGTTGCTGAGCAGCTGGCTTGGCCTTTGGCCCACATTGCGAATGCTACCTTCGAAAGTGGTGTATTTCCATGTATTCTAAAGCAAGCAATAGTTAAACCACTACTGAAAAAGGGAAGCCCATATGACATCGAAAACTATAGGCCTATATCTATCCTATCAACGTTTTCAAAAGTCTTGGAAAAGCTGTATCTTGTTCGTTTACTGTCGTTTTTATCGCATAATAATGTCATTTTTGAAAAGCAATTTGGCTTCAGACGTGGCTTCTCGACACTTGATGCCGTATTTGACTTCATCAATCATGTTTCTATTGCCTTGGATGAACGTCAGCATTCGTTTGGTGTTTTCTTGGATCTCCGAAAAGCGTTCGATGTTGTCAATCATGGGCTCTTGTTATGCAAACTACAAAACCTTGGAATTAGGGGTGCCGCATTTGACTGGGTGTCTTCATATTTGATGGGGCGTAGCCAGGTAGTTGAAATTCCCTTTGTTGACCACTCTGGTTGCTTGAGTCATCGAGTATCCTCTGTGAAAACAGTGAAGTCAGGGGTACCCCAAGGCTCTGTCCTTGGCCCAGTCTTATTCCTATTATTTGTTAATGACATCTCATCTAGTGTGGGCGGAGGAAATCTGTGCTTATTTGCTGACGACACATCTTTCAATATGTCACATAAAAATAGGGAAAACCTGGAATATGATATTTTTGTACAAGGCAGCTGTCTTCTTCAATGGATGGAAGAAAATCACCTTACTGTGAACACTGCAAAGACGACATTCCTGGATTTTAATATTAGAGCACCCATGAATGGTGATAGTGGAAGTTCATCCATTATTTTAGGCGATTCCGTTATTAACTCGTCACAATTTACAAACTTCTTGGGTGTGATTTTGGACTCAAGCCTGAACTTTCACCTTCACATGGACAAGGTGTGTGGGAAATTATGCAGCGGCATATTTTTATTACGTAGACTCTCCAGTTTTTCTAGTACTGAAATTCTTCTGGCTGGCTATTATGGGTGCATTTACCCACATCTTGCTTATGGACTTCCAATATGGGGCTCTGAAAACACAAAGACCCTATACATCTTTCGTTTGCAGAAGAAATCTCTAAGGATTGTATTAGGGCTGGCAAGAAGTCAATCATGCAGGGGTTTTTTTCCGATCAAACAAAATTCTTACATTCCCAAGCCTATACATACTCGAAACCTTAACCTTCTTTAAGAAAAATATGCACATTTTTACCTCTGATTCTCCTACTCATTACAACTTAAGAAACTCCATCTGTATACCTGTACCAAAACACCGTACCTCATTTTTTGAAAACCAGTTATATTTTTCAGCAATCAAATTATTTAATAGTCTCCCACTGGAAATAAAAGCAGAAACTGTTGTTAGCAAATTTAGAAAAAGACTTAAGTGTTTTTTGATTGATGGAGAGTTTTACTCTGTAAGAGATTATCTAATGTACAAATAAGATGTTTAGTTATTTTATCTTTTGTTTTTATTATTATTGTAAATTATTGACCATTGTCATGCAATGTTAATTGTTAATTGACAAATAAACACTTTGACTTTGACTTTGACTTTGGCTTATTTTATTGTGTATGAAGCTTAATGCTAAATTTTATTGTAAATGAATCTTAAAGCAAAATTTTATTATTTATGAAGCTTATTTAAAAAATGTAATGTGTATGAAGCCTAATGCAAAATTGTAATGTGTAAAGCTTAATACAAAATTGTAATGTGTATGAAGTTTAGAGCAAAACTGTAATGTTTATAAAGCTTAATGCTAAATTTTATTGTAAATGAAGCTTAAAGCAAAATTTTATTATTTATGAAGCTTATTTAAAAAATGTAATGTGTAATGTGCATTACAATGCAAAATTGTAATGTGTATGTAGCTTATTGCAAAATTGTAATGTGTATAAAGCTTAATGCTAAATTGTAATGTGTACAAAGCTTATTGCACAATTACAATGTGTTTAA